>NW_012101249.1:174703-176996 GCF_000951045.1 Mandrillus leucophaeus
CAAAAAGTGGGCAAAGGATATGAACAGACACTTCTCAAAAGAAGACATTTATGCAGCCAACAGACACATGAAAAAATGCTCATCATCACTGGCCACCAGAGAAATGCAAATATTATGTTACTCTTGATGTTTTTCTAGTCTGATATTCTGGAACACAGTTCTTTTTGAAGAATATTTCAAATGCATTAACTTAAAAATTTCTGGAAGGAAAACCACATTTGCTTGTAGAATCACTTCCCAGATGTGCACTCTTAGGGACTGAATTGTGTCCTCACCTCAACGTTCATATCTTGAAACCCTAACCCGCAAAAGGACTGTATTTACAGATAGGAGCTTTAAGAAGGTAATGAAGGTTTTAAGAAGAGAGAGACATCAGGGATGCACTTATATTGAGGAAAGGCTATGTGAAGACATAGTAAAAAGGTGGCCATCTGCAAGCCAATGACAGAGGCCTTAGGAGACACCAAACCTGCCTACATGTTGATCTTGGACTTGTAGTCTCCAGAAGTTTGAGAAAATAAATTCCTATTGTTTTAGCTATCCTGTGTGTGTTATTTTCTTATGGCAGCCTGTGCTGACTAATACATGCATTACGTAGTGTTACACATGTCATCAAATGCATTGCATGAAATGCAAGCAGATACTGATCTGACTTCAATAGGCAAACATTTTAATAGCTGAGAGATGCTATTGCTCATAAGACTTCGGTTGTTTCAGAAAAGTGTCCTTATCGATGCCCATCGCATTGATGCCTATTCAATGGCTATCTAGTCTTGCAAAGCACTTTACCTTTCTTGTATGCAACTTGATTAATTTAATGATATCTGATTTGTCTATTAGGAAGCTCAGTTTTCAGTTCTAAAATTGTACTATGTTCTTCCTTTCTTTAGGATTACAACTTCCTAGAAAGAAGAGGCTGTGCTTGGCACTGAGTTAGAGCTAAATGAGAACTTCTCATTTCAGGCTGCCATCGAGTGTGAAATATGGTTCCTCTGTTTTCCTGCTTGCCTCAGGACCTGGAAGCTAAGAATTCTGGGTTGCAGGCCTGATCCCTTTTGTGGTTCTACTCTGGTTCTGGTCTGTGCCAGTGTTGATGTTCATCTTGTTTCTCAGAGTATTTAATGGGATAACTCTACTATCTAGCATTGTGATGTGTCTGGAGCAGAGGGAATGTGTCAAAGCATGAACTTACTGCACTATTTTGTCAGAAAGTCTGGATAGATTTCAAAAGCTCTAAATAATAATGGTATTGATCTACTCTTGTTTTCTAACCCTGCTCCTCTGAGTACCAGGGTTCAGCAGAAATATTTCAAAGGCAGCAGTAGATAGTCAGAACTGTCTCGCACTTAACCCAGGTTCAACAAGAACAGCTTTGTTTTCCTCTGCTTTACTTAATGGTATCATATACAACTTCTCATTTGAACATTTTACTCCAAACCTGCTACTAAAAGTTTAAAGATGATTAGTCTGAAAAATTCCTTGCACATGAATAAAGACAATGAAGTTACAACCTTTTCAAAGTAAATTATTTAAAGGACCCAAGAATAAATGTCCCCATGTATGGTTCTTATACAGATATTGCCAGTTCTTTCATAAATTATTTTTTTCTTCAAGTATAATTATGGGTTGGAACAAATAATTTATTTTATGTATCATAGATAATTGACACAATTAATTTTGAAAATGGCCCGTTAAAATATATTTTAAAGTTGTACATAAAAAAATCGTGTTTTTAAGAATATGTATCTCCATTGACTGAAAATGCTGACTCTGAAAAATTTAGGCAATATTCTTTATTGAGCAATTCTTCCTGAGGTGCTAGACTATGAATTCACACCAAAAAATATTGAGCTTCCACCATATGTAACACAGTGTCTTAGAACTTAGAACGTAGAGTTCAGGGCAGAAATTTAAAAATGAATGACCAGAATCATACATGGTGATGACAAGAGAACAACAATACAGGAGTGATAAACAGCTCAAAACAATAAGAAAAGAAATTCCGTGAGGTGAAACTTAGTAGGCAAAGCATTGCTGTAGAGAAGCATTTATAAAAACGAAAATTCCTTTAGCATACAGAGATCTATAAAAGCTGAAGGTTAAGATCAGAATCTTTAAACATATTTTAAATTTTAATATTTCTAGAGAAAAGCCATTTAGTAAAGTAGGAATAAAGTCTACAGATGGAAAATCAATAAGCTTTCTATTGGTTCAGTGAGTACAGCAGGTCGCTTTTGACTAGGGAGGTTGGATAAGGAAGTAGTACAGATAAACAAAAAAAAAAAAAAAAAAA
>NW_012101249.1:178476-179506 GCF_000951045.1 Mandrillus leucophaeus
GACAAATGGGGGAATGGCTGATTGGTGGAGCAGTCAGAACATACACGACATGTATCAATTAAATTTACCATCTTATATGGGCATGGTTCATGGCACCGCAGAACAATTACAATAGTAACATCAAAGATCACTGATCGCAGATCACCAAAACAGATATAATAGTCATGAAGAAGTTTGAAATATTGTGAGAATCACTAAAATGGGATACAGACATGATATGAGCACATACTGTTAGAAAACTGGCACTGATAGACTTGCAGGATGCAAGGATGAAGAGCTTCAGTTTGTAAAAAATGCAACATCTGTGAAGCACAATTAAGCAATACACAATAAAACAAGGTGTGCCTGTTTATTTTATTTTGTATGCACACAAAAATGTGTATATATGTATCTGATATATATGTGTGTGTATATATACACATATTTTGTGTGTGCATATATATTTTTATCATCATTATTTTTCATTGCAAAAAGCTGAGAGATAATATAAGATCATAGTTTCAAGGTTTTAAACAATATAATATATTAACATTTGTATACAAATATGGCAGATACTACTCATCTTCTTGAAAACATATATTTTGAACCCTTCCTCTATGGGAGATAGGAATTTATCCATATTTCTTCATCCAATTTCTAATGTGACTGGTAACTTGTTTTCAAATTGACTGTATAACAACGAGCTCTAACTTGTAAATGATATAAGTTCACAACTTTGGCACAAATGCAGTTGAAACACATTAAAAAATCAGAAAATAAATGGTTTCAATATAAAAAGTTTTACTTTTGTCTTAGAAAGTTAACAGTTTAGATAGTTAAAAACTGACTTTGGCTTCATGAAATTTATAAACAAAATATTAGTTTCTGTTGCATTTTAAATAGCATTAAGATTATATTTAATATTCATAAATTTTCTTTTAACAGTAGGTGGCAAATAAATTATGAATGCATCTAATATTTATTGGCATCCATAAGGCAAATAACATTGTACTGAATATAGGAAAATAATCTGAGCCATTTACTTTCTATT
>NW_012101249.1:181831-183497 GCF_000951045.1 Mandrillus leucophaeus
AAAAAAAAAAAAAAAAAGCTGGTCCAGGCACAGTGGCTCACCCCTGCAATCCCAGCACTTTGGGAGGCCGAGGTGGGCAGATCACATGAGGTCAGGAGTTCGAGACCAACCTGGCTAACACGGTGAAACCCTGTCTCTACTAAAAATAAAAATAAAATAAAATAAAATAAAAATAGCCAGGATTGGTGGCTTGTGACTGTAGTCCCAGCTACTTGGGAGGCTGAGGAAGGAGAATTGCTTGAACCTGGGAGGTGGAAGTTGCAGTGAGCCAAGATTGTGCCACTGCACTCCACCCTGGGAACACAGCAAGATTCTGTAAAACAAAACAAAACAAACAAACAAAAAGCTGTAATCAAATGGTAGAAATTGTCTAGGGTTTCAGGAGAAGACCGATCTTCAGCATTCCCAAACGTTTAAAGCATTTTAGGATATACATAGACAAGATAAATTACATTGCAAACCAAGTAAACTAGGAAATAATAATCTTCAAACTCTTATAAGATAAACTCTTAAAGCAAAATCTTATAAGATAATGTTTGTTAAAAATGAAGAAGTACGTAGGCATTTCTCAGCGATATGGTAGGCTCAGTTCCAGATAACCATAATAAAGCTAATGTTACATTAATACAAGTCACATAAAATTGTTCTTTTCCAGCGCATATAAATGTTATGTCTGCACTATATCTTAGCCAATTAAATGTGCAACAGCCTAATGTCTAACAAAATAATAACTAGAAAATATTTAGTTTTTAGTTAAGCCAGACATTGACTTCTCCTCTCTAGCTGTGGAAGTCCTACATGGCATCTTTTTCCAATAGAAGGCTGTTTCATTGACACTGAAGATCTGTTGTGCAGCATAGCCACCTTCATCAGTGATTTTAGCTAGATCTAGATAACTTGGTACAGCTTCTCCATCTCAGCATTTGGTGACTCATCTTGTACTTTCATGTTATGGTGATGGCTTCTTTCCTTCAACTTCATAAACCAACCTCTGCTATCTTCCAGCTTTTCCTCCAAAGCTTCTTCACCTCTCTCAGACTTCATAGAATTAAAGATAGCTAGAACTTTGCTCTAGATTAGGCTGGAGCAGAGGGAATGTGTCAAAGAATGAACCCACTACACCGTTTTGTCAGAAAGTCTGGATAGATTTCAAAAGCACTAAATAATAGTGGTATCAATCTATTCTTTTCTTCTAACCCTGCTCCTCTGAGTTCCAGGGTTCAGCAGGAATATGTCAAAACTTTCTCCATATCCACAATAAGGCTGTTTTGCTTTCCTATCATTTGTGTATTCACTGGAATAGTGTTCAAGACTACTCCAGTGTTCACTGGAGGAGCCTTCAAGAATTTTTCCTTCACATTCACAACTTGGCTGTTTGGAGAAAAAGGGCCAGCTTTCAGCCTATCTTGGTGTTCAACATGCCTTACTCACTAATAATCATTTCTAGCTTTTGATTTAAAGTGAGAGATCTGCATTTTCTCCTTTCACTTGAACACTTAGGAGCTATTGTAGTTGGCCTAACTGCAATATTGTTCAGCCTCAGGGAACGGGGAGACCCAAAAAGAGGAAGAGACAAATGGGGGAATGGCTGATTGGTGGAGCAGTCAGAACATACACGACATGTATCAATTAAATTTACCATCTTATATGGGCATGGTTCATGGCA
>NW_012101249.1:184567-194095 GCF_000951045.1 Mandrillus leucophaeus
CGGGTTTCAAAATGCTTCCATGAATAATATCTATTTTTTGGTACATTCTCTTTCAGACATTGTGTTTTAAAATCTGTAAAATACTTATTTGGCTGAGCACAGTGACTCACACCTGTAATCCCAAAACTTTGGGAGACCAAGGCGGCAGGATCACTTGAGCCCAGAAGCTTGAAACCAGCCTGAGCCACCTAGCAAGACCCTACCTATACAAATTTTGTTTTAAAAAATTAGCTAGACATGGTGGAGCATGCCTGTGCTGCTTGGGAGACTGAGATGGCGGGATTACTTGAGCCTGGGAGGGCAAGGCTCCAGTGATTTACAATTGTGCCACTGCACTCCAACCTGGGGAAAAGAGTGAGACTCGGTCTTAAAAACAAAAAAACAAACAAACAAACAAAAATAGTTATTACATTTCTCATCCTAGAAATTGGTATTCTTTCTTACCAAAATAGGCTAAGTAACACAGGGCATTTTGTGCCACATAGCTCATTCACTCAGGTTGATGATACTTTAAACAATTTATGAATGGTTCATTGGCACTACTTCCTGAAAGCAAAATTTCTTAATCGATTATAGTTGCCGCATGGAAAATATATTTGAACATAAAGTAAGCCTATGGATGTACACCTATTTTCTAGTAAAATAAAATCTATATGCAGCAGACCAATATTTCTAATGGCAGAAAAACTATGGTCTTGGGCCATGAGAATGAAGGCTACAAGCCCTTCAGGGCACATACACCTAACATATAGCAGGATGGATATTTATTTTATTCTTGATTTAAATTCAATCAGTACTCTTATTAAAGTATCTTAGCAGTTTAAATAATATTCAATGGAACTATGAGATAATTTAATGGGGAAAGGATAATAATTTATTGTGTGTATTATGCACTCTACATATTAATTTCATTTACTCCTCCAATACCTCCCTAAAACAGATTAATTACCATGATTTTTAATGTTGAAAAAACTGAGGAACACTGTTGTAAGAAATGAAGCTGGTAAATGCAGAGGAATAATCTTTACACTGTTGTTCAAAAGCACTATCGGATGTTGAGATCATAGCTAACATATTTAAAAGCCAATAGCAAAAATATTGATGATAAGGTGTGATCCACAAGTCTTAGGAATGTGACCCATTCCAAAACACCAGAAGTGGCATGCACTTCACAGGACATATCCATTACCATAGGAAAGGAGGTAAAACACCCACTTATACCCTTTGTTTTTCATAGTTGTTCTGTCATTGATGCATAGTTTCCATGTACTTCTCCTGATCTATTCTCCACCTTCTCTCCCCATCTGGGCCCTGGAAGGCTGGACGATAAGGATACATTAATAAGCCTTTTAAACTTCTGGTGTATGATTGGATTTGGCCAATGGGTAACACCACCAGCAGATTAATACGGAGCGAAGAGACCCTTTGAGATCAGCATGGACTAACTGCTTCCCTTAACTAAACATCTTACCATGTACTCCCTCCTCACTCTAGGCTCAGGTAACTGAACCTCCTCTCACACTCTCTGGTCTGTAGGTGATAAAAGCCCTCACTCTTACTATCCCTTATGGCTTTGCTATGCATACTATTTCTCTAATAAACAATCCCCTTATTAATATTTTTTCAACTTATGCAATATCAATAACTATTTCTTGCCAGGATATTGACTGACACAACAGCTGATGAAATCTTGAAACTCTCCTGGTGAATAGAAGATGGCTATCAGAGGAATATCAGTGAAAAGAGTGTTTCTAGTTTTGTGCTGTTCTTCCACATAATTAACCATGTTTCTTCTTTCTTTTCTTTTTTTAGGGAAAGGAGATATGTTTGATAAAAACTATATTGCTTCAGTCCATGAAAAATTAATGTTTCCAGTGGAAAGACAATATTCAAATATGAAGTGTTTTTAAATGTTGAACTCACAGGTTTATCTAAACATTTCTAATACTAGAAAATTTATTTCTGCAAAAATAAAGACCTGTAAATATCTATTATTATTTACTTCCCTGTCTAAAATTGTAAACATCTCCAAATCCTTAGTCCTACAACATTTAAACATGAGAAAGCCACAGAAAACAAAGAAACCAATTCTTTTTTCCTGCATTCCACTCCAATTACGACTTCTTGAAAGAGTTATCTACAATTGATTTCCCTCTTTGACATTTCCCATTTGCTCTTAAAAAAGAGTAGCTTCAGAATTCTGCCCTTCCACTCCATAAAAAGTTCTCTCTCCAAAATCATCAAAAACCACTTTTTTGGCTTTTTCCAATTTATATTTTTTAGGCCCTCTCTTATTTGATCTCTCAGAAACATTTCAACCTGTGAAGATTTTGAAACTAAAGGATTTTTGCCTTTAAGATCCTCAGTCTCTTGTGACCCCACTATGTCTAGGACCACATCTTCTCAGTGTCTTCAATGTCTGCTTTTTTCTAAATGGTCTTTTAGCTGTTCCTTCAGGTCCTGCCTGCCACTTTATCTCTTTCCTCTCTCTTTGATCTCATCTACACCCACAGCTTCAATAATCATACGCTGATGGCCATGCATCCTTATATTATCTTATTTTAGCTCTCTCCTGAGCTTTATATATACACTTCCAAACACATTCTGAACATTTTCATGTGCATGGGTCACAGGTATCATATACAACACATCTAAAACTGAAGCCACATCTTCCCCCAACATGTTCTTCTCCTATTTTCCCTAGCTCAAGCAATGGCACATGAGCTGATCTGATGTCCAAATTAGAAAGTTGGAAGTCCTTCTTTTTTTTTTTTTTTGATTAACAAAAATCACTCAGACTACATTCTCTCCCTTTTACTTTCTGGAAGGAAGAGAAGGACATAATCAATGGCAAATGGTAGTTGGAACAAAGCAAGATCAAGAGCCAGCTTCACGTTCAGGAGAGAAGGTTGTACCTCCTCCTTGTGCTTCTGGTGCCCTATGTGTTCAGAAAAACTTCTCTAGTAGCAAACTATAGACGTGATCCCTGAAAGCACAGTCTTGGAAGTCACTGCTGATTCCTTTCTCTTCCTCATCACCTGACCATCCCTTAAGTCTATTAATAATCTTTACCTTAAAGTCTAATCAATTGCTTTGTATTTGAACTGTTGACATCTCCTAACCAGTCCCTCTTCCTCACTCCAATCCATCTCATATCCAACTTAAGCGCCGTTATGTAGCACTGGCATGGTGGCACGGGGGTGAGGATTCTGCAAGATGTGGGTCCCGCTTCACTCTCCAGGATTCTTTCTACATTTCCAACCACAGGCTCTGCTCTAGCAATACAAAATATGCTTCACTCTAACGACTTGTTCTCTGCTCCTGGAACAATCTTCACTTCACTTGAATCCAGCTCTCTGCTTTATTCATCCAATGACTATTTGCCTTTCCAAGTTTGGTTGTGTAATCACTCCTCTCGTGAGAATGTAAAGACTCCCTAGCACCATAGAGAGTTCCCTGTGTGCCTTCTAACATGAGGTGCTTGTCTCTGTCATAGGATTGATCATATAGTATTCCTCACTTTCACTGACTAGCCTCCTTCACTAATGTATAGCACATCGTCAGCCTGAGCTCTGACAGTGTCATATCTATCTGTCTCGTCAATACGTAACATAATATGTGGCGTCAGTTAGGCTCTTAATGAGGTTTGTGAATAAATGGATGAATGAATGTGAGTTTACAGAATGGCATTCTAAACCAACAGGAAAGCTCCCAAAGACCGTTATATCTTCAAATGTTTGACGAATTTTGACCACTAAATTTTCTTATTCTATAATTTTGTTCTAGAATTTTGTCCCCCATCTATTCCTAAAATGGGCTTATTTCCCTTTTGGAACAGAACTTCATAGGACTAGGCAAACTCCATTTTTCCAATGAATGCCTAGCATTATAAGGACACAGTACTTCCCTAAGCTTCTCTTTAAATAGCAGTCTTATTTGAAGCCAAATATCATATGGCTATATTGAACTTAATATGATTTCTATCAGCCAAATTACATTAGAGCTCTGATGGGAACAGGGATAAGTAATTTGGCAGGCTTTCTCTTTTCTATTCACCTCCATTTGCTTACCTTGCTTCTAAGAAAAGATTATAAGACCTGACAGGTTGACTTTATCTCAGAGAGAATATATAGGTAGGAAATAACAGGGAGTTAGAAAACCAATTTGTTAGTCTGAACCAGGAAAATAGTTTCACTGATTTAAGGTTAAAGCCTTTAAACATTCCAAGGTCATCTCTCTTTTCTTTCATTCATCTTTACTCCTCTTCCAATTGTTCCAGATTTCTAGAGGTCCCATACTACACAGGTCCCTGAAATAGCCCTTTCTTCCTTCCACCTTTCCTTCCCTCCTTCCCTCCTTTACTTCCTTCCTTCCTTCTCCCTTCCCTTCCTTTCCCTTCCCTTCCCTTTCCTTCCTTCCTTCTCTGTCCCTCTCTCCCTCCTTCCCTCCCCCATTTCCTCCTTTCCTCCCTTCCCCTCTTCCTTCTTTGTCTCTCTTTCATTCTTTTCTTTTTTTTTTTCTTTTTTTTTGAGACAGATTCTCACTTTGTCCCCCAGGCTGGAGTGCAGTGGTACAGTGGCACAATCATAGTTCACTGCAGCCTCAAACTCCTGTGCCCAAGAAATCCTTCCACCTCAGGCTCCAGAGTAGCTTGGACTACAGGCATGCACCACCACACCTGGTTATTATTATTATTGCTATTTTTGTAGAGATGGGGTCTCACTATGTTGCCCAGGCTGGCTTAAACTCCTGAGCCCAAGGGATCCTCCTACCTCGGCCTTTCAAAGTGCTGGGATAACAGGCCTGAGCCACTGCACCCAGACTCATTCAATGTTCCCCTCTTGTAGTTACATTTCAAACTGCCTTTTACTATTCCAAAAAGTATGATCATTAACATATAGTTTATGGACCACTATCACTGCAGCATTCATCCAAAAATATAATATGGTATAATAAAATATAAAATAAGTAAGGAAGCAAGCAAATAACTAAATAAAATGCTAGGCGTTTGGACACCACCATGATTCTGTACTCACTTTAAGATGTGTGTAATTACTTCTTACTTAACATTCTTCCTTCCCTACCTGACACTGGCTTATTATACTAAAAATCAAAGGTACTGAATACAAAGCTTGGGATTTTACATGCATCTGCTCAAATCATCACAGCCTTGTAAGTTAGGTATTACTAAATTCATTACCTGGATGACAAAACAAAACTGGCAGCGCTCAAATAACTTCCCCCAAGACTGCACACATAGTAAGTGACAGGGATGAAATTCAAACCCATGTCTCTAGGATGCATTATCCCATGAACTCCTAATGACATGACATTTACTCAGGTAATGATCCAGATCCAACCCTTAACTATATAGATCCATTAAAATCAATATTTGCCACTTGATCAAAAAGGAAATATCTATCAATATGCCCTTTACTTGAGCTATCTTCATGAACCTTTGTGGTAGGAAGAAACTCTAACTGAATTTCTTCAAACCACTTCCATAAACACGTTAATGAGATAAAAACACATAATGGCATCTTCCATACGAATGATTTGATGTAAATGGGAAAGGAAATAGATAGGTTTAACAAAAATTAGCATGACCGCAAACACGGTGTTTCTAGAAACACTAAGCAGAGGACAGATGCCTTGTTTTGCAACATAACACAGAAAGCTGTGTTATTAATGATACAATCACAGTAAGGCTCTAGAGAACTTCATTTTATCTGTGGAGCCTTCTCTCTCATTCTAAAGCAGCATTCCTTCCCTGACACACTGAGTTAGTGAAAGTAACTCACAGCAGATGAGTTCATCTTCATTGAAGTGGCAGTCAGGCACTCCATCGCATAGCAGGAGGGAAGGGATGCACTCATCTGTAGAGCATGGGAACTCCATGTTACTACAGAGTGGAGGGGTGGGGCTGGGAGGACAATCCATTTCATCGGATCCATCTGTGCAGTCTTCATGTCCATCACATTTCCCTGAGAGAGGGACACATTGGAGTGTGTAGATACAAGAAAACTGATCAGCTTCACAGGGTGATGGCTGCGCTGGGACAGGACCTAAAAAAGAGAGCAGGTCAAGTCATGTCGGCATTAGGGAATTTCCCTCCATCCAGTGTTGGGACATTACAAGTTGCATTTATTACTGTATAAAATGAATTTTGTTAATCGAAGTAAATTAATTTCCAATTAGGATTAATAGGAAGCCCACAAAACAGGCAAATGTGATTCAATAATATGACTTATCATAATGTCAGGAACATAAAAAATTATTTTAATTTCAATAATTTGGGGGGAACAGGTAGTTTTTGGTTACACTGATAAGTTCTTTAGTGGTGATTTCTGAAATTTTGGTGCACCTATCACCTGAGCAGTGTACACTGTACCTGATATATAGTCTTTTATCTCTCACCATATGCTGAATCTTTCTCCTTGAGTCCCCACAGTCCATTATATCATTATTATGTATTTGCATCCTGATAGCTTAGCTCCCACTTATACATGAGAACATACAATATTTAGTTTTTCATTCCTGGTTTACTTCATTTAGAATAATGGCCTCCAGCTCCATCCTAGTTGCTGCAAAAGACATTATTTCATTCCTTTTTATGGCTGAGTAGTGTTCCATGATGTATATATACTGCATTTTCTTTATCAACTTGCTGATTGATGGGCATTTGGGTTGGTTCCATATCTTTGCAACTGTGAATTGTGCCGCTATAAACATGCATATGGATGTGTCTTTTTCATATAATGACTTTTTTGGGGGGTAGATACTCAGTAGTGAGACTGCGGATCAAATGGCAGTTCAACTTTTAGTTCTTTAAGGCATCTCCATACTATTTTCCATAGTGGTGCTACTAATGTACATTCCCACCAGCAGTGTAGAAGTGTTCCCTTTTCACCACATCTGCACCAACATCTATTGCTTTTGGACTTTTTAATTATGGCCATTCTTACAGGTACAATATTTTTTAAAAAGGCATCATTGACATGGAAACTGACACCTTCAAATTAAAAAAGACATTTTGATTTCTATGCCTTCAATTGGACTATTAAATCAGATTGTGCTCAAGAGTAAAGATACTTTCATGCAGTAAATTAGAAACTTTGGAAAGATGCACTCACAATTTTAGAATTTAAGGGAATTGTTACAATATCACAGTATCATTTATTTACTGTCTCTTAGTGGCCCCCATCCAGGGAATCTGGCTCTTGAGACCCTGGACAGGTTTGAGCCACAGATGTAGAGATCTGCTATGGTTTTGTCACACTGCACTCCATCCTTGAATCTTCACTACAGGTGAAAGGCCATGTGCTGCCATATCTAAAGCCAGATAAAATCATAGTGTAATCTAAGATGTTACACTAGGAATCCTGAAGGTAGCCTGCTTCAAATCCAACCAACTCATTTTACAAATGAAGACCCTGAAGCCCACAAATTTTAAATATCCAAAGACTCAATGCTAGTGTAATAAACTTTGGTTACATGAAACTTTTCTGCAGCAAATGTTTGAGCCCACATTAAGCCAAACTTAAAGCAGAGGCTGACTGCTGAGTGTTGACTATCTGATGTTTCTAAAGGTCAGAGAAGGTATGTGAATATATAGGACTTCACTAATTGGTGATTAGTGGGATGCTTCTTACACTCTGTATTGTCTCTGTGCTAGTTAGTGAGGGACTCAACAATATATTAAGGGGAAAATATAGAGCGAGGTAACAATGGAGGCCAGTTCAGGAATGGTTTATTTTGTTTTCTTGACATTTTAAACTATTTTTATTTGTGGGTTGTATGAGAATAATTTGTATTATATGTAAAGATGATATAGTGAGTTCATTTAAAAAATGAGATTTGAAAGTCCCTCTCCCTCCTCACTAAACCAATAGTGAAGATATATCTAGAAGGAATTTAGACTCTGACCCTGTGACTAAAGTCATATATATGGGATACATGTGGCTGTGCTTAGGAAGCCTATGTTCATAGAAATCAGTATATTTAAGTAGGAGATAGATAAATGTATGACTTGGAGACATCGCTATCATGTTTTAACCTAACTGCCTGAGATCACAGCAGCATATAAAATTGCAAAGTTCCAATGTACAAATTATAAATTCAAACTTTGAAAGTAAATTGGATTTAAATATTTATACTTTTATATATAGCTCTTCTAGTACCGGACCATGGTCAAATAAATAGCTTATCTGCAAACTTTTCATTAGATTAATCTCACAAGAAGGACAGAAATTCTTTTTTTCTAAAGTATTTTATGTATGAAACTTTCATCTTTATGAGCTCACCAAAGGTCGAAAAGGTTTAACAAATTCTTTGCATGTAACAAGAATCTAGAATCAACTTTAGTAATATATCTATGACTTAGCTAAGTCTTAAAAAAATGAGGAAAGTAATATCTCTATTTGAAAACAAACACAGACTTCTTATGTTTCCCAGTTCCTATTCAGAATGATGTGTGTGTGTGTGTGTGTGTGTGTGTGTGTGTGTTTCTCTATATTTTTTTCTTACAGTGGATATGCAAAAATAAAAATTTCTCCTTTTGGAGGTAGCCATTGCATTAAATGTCAAATTTTTTTTTATTGAATGATACTCAGAACTCACTTGTTCTAGACCCTTCTTTTCAAAGACTGCTGGGCTTGTCTTGCTTATAGTGCATACTGGCTTGTTGCCCGGCTTCCTCCATCCACATCAAGGTGTCCATTCCCCCAGCTGCTGGGAGGTTGCCAGATGACAGCTCATGTTTGAGTCAGGCTCCAGGAATTGCCCTCCAGAGTTACACCACCTCCTGGGAACAGCTCCATTCATTGACCGGTGAGTTGGAGATAAGATGGCCTAGGCCCTATGCCTCAAGGTAAGACATCTACAAAGAGCTAGTGCAGCTCCAGAGCTCCCCATGGTATCAGTGGAGGCTCTCACTGCACTTGCATCACAGCTAAACCCCACCTGCCACCAGGCAGATGCCCAGTTCTGTTTCCTCCCCTCCTTTGCAGGGATGTTCCTGAGACAATTTCTAAGAAATCTCTGATTAGAGTGTGCCTTAAAGTCAGCTTCCCAGAGAACCTCACTTGTAACACTCTCCAAACATAAAAATGAATCTAGTTTAAATTAAATCTGCTCTGAATTGCTCCTCAAATTTTCTAAAGAAATATTTCTGATGTAGGGAGAACATGACTTTGCTTCCTACGGAGAGTCTAGGTAGTCTCTTAGCCAAGAGCAGTCCTTCATTCACTCCATATTTATTTTGTCTCTTGTTTTAACCTAATGAAAACTCTGTATTCTACTATAAATCCATACTTTTTGATATAAGTGGTTTCCTTTAGGTAATCAAATAAACTAATTCTCCTGGAAGATGTACTATGTTTATCTTTTGACTTGAATGCACTCAGCCATATACATGCTTTAAGAAGTGTGGCTGGATGGTCATGGTGGCTCACGCCTGTAATCCCAACAGTTTGGAGGCTGAGGCAGGCAGATCATCTGAGGTAAGGAGTTCGAGACCAGCCTGGCCAA
>NW_012101249.1:200616-245254 GCF_000951045.1 Mandrillus leucophaeus
AGGGAGGGAGGGAGGCAGGGAGGGAGGGAGGAAGGGAGGGAAGAATTAACCATAAAGTGTATCTCATGTTGCAGTTTGCAGTTGATTTATTCTTTATATTTTGGAGCTGATAATAATATACAATTCCTTTAACTCTGTAAAATAAGAACAACATTCATTGTTCTCTTTTTAATACTCTGAAAAACCTCAGCACTACCTTAAATGCATGTTACTAGTGAAAGAAGCCAATCTGAAAAGGCTACACGCTGTCTGATTTCGAAGATATGACATTCTAGAAAAGGCAAAATTATGGAGACAAGAAAAAGATCTGCCAGGAATTATGGGGTGGGAGGTAGGGCAAGGAGGAATGAAAAGGTAGAGCACAGGAGATTTTCAGGGCGGTGAAACTAACTATATGTATTGTATTATAATGGTGGATACATATCATTGTATGTTTGTCAAAATCCATAGAACTTTCAACACAAAGAGTGAAACTTAATGTATACTATGGACTTGGGGTGACAACAGTGTGCCAAAGTAGGTTCATCTCATTGACTGTAACAAATGTACCACTCTGGTGCAGTATGTTAATAGCGGGGAAGACTATGAGGGTGGGGGCAGGGAGTATATGTGAAATTTTCTTCTCAATTCTGCTGTGAACCTAAAATTGCTGTAGAATATAAAGTATACACATACACACGCACAGAGACATACACACACTGTATATATACATGTATTAGCTTTGATATATAAAAATAACAATATTGGTGGTGAGAGATCTATCTATAGATCTGTCTTATGAAAATTTGAGGAACAATTCAGAGGAGATTTAATTTAAACTAGATTCATTTAGAGTGTCACAAGTCAGGTTCCCTGGGAAGCTGACTTTAAGGTACACTCCAAATCAGAGATTTCATAGAAATTCTCTCAGGAACATCCCTGCGAAGGCATAAGACAGATCTATAGACAGATATCTCACTACCTATATATATATTATATGAATATATACACATATATAAAATATGTCTATATATTAGATATATCACCACCAATATTCCTTAGAACCTACATTGTAACCAACACCTCATGTTTGGTGATTCTCTTAAAATTTCTATGTTCTAATTTCTCTAAATTTATTTGAGAATGTAGCAATCCAGCAAGTAAATGCATAACACTTTGATAAATGTACTGTGCCTTGATCAAGCACATTGATCCATTTCTTACTATGCCCAGTGAGCTGCTTGGTCAGGTTGCTAAAAACCAATGGCATTGAGGTGCAAGGCTGGTGACTGTGCAAGGGAAATGCTTTCAGGTCGGTCCCGACAGTAGTTAGCCTCCTTGGAAATTCATGTTGTCGTTCATTACGTGAGACAGTTACTGTGCAGAAGAGCCTAACATGCTCAGTGCAAAAATAAAACTTAGATCAGGAAAGCAAATGAAAATAGTACATTCTGTGTTGATAGTGTCGTTTGCGTATACCCCAAAGAGTACCATCAGAAAGGACGAAGGGATGTACAAAAGAAATGTAGAGGGGCACTCAGAAATGTTGGTGACTGTGATGGAGGGAAAGAGATGAGAAAATAAAGACATTCCAAAAAAACGTTGATTCATCTTGACAAGATGACTCATTATATATCTTAAGAGTGTTTGTTTGTTTGTTTTTGTTAAGTCAACAGTTTTCAAGCTACATCTGATTAGGGGTATTATACAGACCTAATGCTGGGGTGAGAAGAACAAAGAGATTCATATGAAAGCTTAGTTTATATGCTTTAGGGAGTGTTTCTCAAAAGGAGGATCCCAAGTTTCAAGTGTGTTGGAATCAGCAATAAAGTGTATCTCATGCCATTGTTTGCAACTGATTTATTCTTTGTATATTGGAGCTGATTCAAGGCTGTACCAGCAATAAAGTTACTCTCACTCACTTGTATGCCACCAAATATGCTTCCTTCAGTAAGGAATAAGGGTGTGCATTCACAGCTATATATACAGCTACACATATTTAGACATACTTTATTTATATATACTAATATTGGTACACATAAATACCAACATTGGTATTGAGCTATCTTCTATCTATCTATCTGTCTATTTATCTTGTACCAATATCCCTTACAACATATATTTCAGTCTGTACATCATATTTGATACTTTTCTCTTAAAATTTTAATTTTTTAATTTCTCTAAATCCCTTTTAATATGCAGTAATCCAATGCCTAAAATGTACAATAAAATGTTTACCCTGAAATTGTACATTATTCAATATATACAATTTCACTTTCTTGTCTTTACATTGTGCAACTAATGTCACAAGCACATAAACATCAGCTAGCACGGGTTTCAGCAGAAAACAGGTTAAGAAACGTTGCTTTGGGCCAGGCGCGGTGGCTCATGCCTATAATCCCAGCACTTCGGGAGGCTGAGGTAGGCGGATGACTTGAGGTCAGCAGTTCCAGATCAGCCTGGCCAACGTGGTGAAACCCTATCTCTACTAAAAATACAAAAATTAGCCAGGCATGGTGCCGTGCACCTGTAATCCCAGCTACTCAGGAGGCTGAGGTGAGAGAATCACTGGAACCCAAGAGGTGGAGGCTGCAGTGAGCAGAGATCGCGCCATTGCACTCCAGCCTGGGTGACAGAGTGAGACTCCATCTCTAAATAAATGAATAAATAAGAAATATTGCTTTAGAATTTAGGGAATTAGTGTACAAATTAGTTTTGAGAAAAAGGATTCTGAAGCAACAGAAAATCCCACAATCAAAGCTATACTTGGGCTTTGTCAGGAAATTGTAATTATATTACTATTATAGCATCTTTACCAGGCCTTTACTCATGTTTTGCTCAAAATTGTGACTCAAGTAGAGCTTGGACACTCCAAATCATATTGGACAAGTTTTAACCTCTCTTTGAGAATACACTGACATCCTAGTGCCCAACAGAGTAAATGGCATGAGGTATGTGTTCAATCAACATTTCTTACATTGATGAATAATACATCAATGGTTTAAATAGGAATTGTACTTTTCTTGATAATTAATATGAAGTTAGATAATCAAAATGGATGAACTGAAGAATTCTTTCATTGACTTCATTGACTCTTTCCATGGACTAAATCATAAGTAGTAAAAGGATAGATTAACAATACAGAAACTGGAAAGCTCTTCAAAAAACAAACTTTCTAATATATTTGAATATAAACTTTTATTTAAGTAAAGAATTCTGTCATTTATTTCATATGCATCCTACAGGTCTTTACCAATTGCTTCAGAAGTTTTATGTGATTTTACATAAAGGACTTTTGCAAATGATGTTGTATATGCATGCATATATATATATGTATATATGTGTGTGTATATATATATATATGAATAAACCTGCCATTTTTGTTTCCTATAGATCTTATAAGAGAGCAAAAGAAAATATTTAAGAAAAGAAAAACACCTAGGATAAGGGATTTAGGAACTGGCATTTAGGAACTTCGACATTTGTAGTAACCAAGACACGTCTCTGATTACCATCACTTCACTTTGTGCTATGCAGACAGTTCCAATCCCTGACATTGTGGGTGTTTCTTTGTCCTCCCACAAGACGTTAAGTTTCATTGTTCATTTAATGTTTGCATAGCAGTAGAAACATATTTCTTATAGCAATAAAAATTATTTCACACTGATAATTTGCAGTGAAAGTCAATGAAATGTTCTCACGAATTTCATACAAGTTCCATAAAAGCTTAAAGTGCCCAAGGATAATCTGATGGATTTTTATCTTTATGATTAATATGTTTAGAGAAAAGGAAAATTGTCTGTCTTGAAAGAAAAATGATATGCACGTAGAACTTCAGTTTTAAAGGGCAGAAATTATGTTGTTGCCAAATATTGTCATACTCAGTGATAGACAGTAAAAATGCTCATTGTAAAATATAATACACCTGTTACAAATGGGTAATTGTCTCTGGGAGGCATTTTATTAACAGCATTCAAAAAGATTACAAAAAAATCTATGAGGGGAAACTATTATAATTTAGTAGCTGCAATTATAAGTACTCTTGTTTTCACGTTATTGTGAATTATAACTGTGGTTATGTCTCCATAAGAGCCCCTCATAAAGTATACAAATATTAATTTCTTCTTTAGTTTAAAAAATCATCCTCTGTAATGGGGACAGAGAAAAGAATAATTTGATCTTATTTCATTTCCATATATTTAACAGCTTAAATATTCCTAGAAAGATGGAACATGACCTCTGTTTGTCTAAAGACTCAGAAAGTCCTGGCATGTGAGGAAAAGTACACAGAGTGCATGTAGTATAAGAAATCAAGAAGGCTCGTTTGGCCATGACCAAAAAGTCAAAAGCCAGACAGAGAGACAAGAGTGAAGAAAATGGAGAACTTTCCAGAACTTATGTCCAATGTGGAAGCTAACAAGTATCTGAGAAGAGATGCCAAGTACAAAGTGACAATTATTTTCAAAGTGAATAACTGCAGCTAGTTAAGGCCAAAGCTAAATAAAATCAACATACGAGGGAGCTGGAAAAAATTCAAACTTAACACAAACATAAATGCACTTATGTATGTATATGTTAATTGTACAAATATGTGTGCATGCATCCAGAGGCAGGTTACCTGAAAGCAGGAAGCTACTCACTAATAATAGAGGAGTTTTGGAGAAGATAGCCAGGCAGTGGATGATGGGCAACGTCATTCAGAGGAAAGATGAGATGGAGGTGGAGAAGTGAAAACCCTATTATCAGAGTCCTTCCTTTCCCTCAGCACATAAAGAGGCTGCAGACTTGAAAGAAAATAGGATCTGAAGAAACAGAATGTCTTAAGAGGCCCCAAAAGAGTTATCGCTTTTACCCAACATCAATATTTGCCGGGATTTTAAATAATTCCTCCATATCCATAAATAGTGATACCACTGCAAATGACTGAAATTGCATACATGATGAATTTACTGCCTTCATATAACCCCCAATAATCTAAAACGTATGTAAAAGTGATAAAATATATTAAAAATATAAAAAGGAAGGGTGGTTGCTGGTCATTTTTTTTCCTGCCATGAGCCCTGGAACCCAGAGGGACCCCTGTGCATTACAGATTCATTCCTGTTTAATCATTTCCAGATGGTGCAATAGTTCCCAGTCTGACATATCTGTGTTAGCGTGGCCGCAATTATATGCAATGTTGGACGAGGTTGTGTACTTGGCCTAATTTAATGCTGTTGCTCACTGATAGCTCTAGTCCATATTTACTGCACGTTTATTTAATAGCTAAAGCATTCCCCAAATCCTCAACTCTTGACTTCTAACTTTAGGCCCAGTATTATTAAATACTTTCCTTTTTTAATTCAACATTTACATTTCTTCCAGCACATATTTCCCAAAGAAAGAACTCTGCTCAAAAAATGGTTCTCCAACGCCTTACAGGGTTAAGTCCACCATTTTTAGTTGGTATTCAACACACTGACATCTGATTCAGACTCACCTATGCTCACGTTCTTCTCCAGAAAACCCTAAAATTACAGAGGAAATAACGAATATTTCAGACTATACGATATGCATTATATTCTTGGCTAGCTGGTGTAGGCTGAGAAAGAGAAAGTCATCATCGGTCCTATGAGTGGAAAGCTGTTATTTACAGAAATTATGAGCAGGTGCTTTGGCACCAATCAATAATCAGATCTTTCTCTTAGTATAAAAGGCTGAGAATGGAGAGTGAGAAGCCATCTGTCATCACACACCATAAATATATACAATAAAAAACTTCTAGGAGTTTTAGACAATCTATCAGTGAAGGAAGAATGTTAAATTTCATATGCACTTTGGGAACATCTGTTTTACCTGTCTTAGAAAGGTCAAATGGGAGACAAATCATTTGGTGAGATGGGCATTAGAGAAGACCACTCAAGAATCAGGTATTATTCTACAGTTGTCTGTTATTCTACAGTTGTCTCTAATAGATACCTTCCAGGTGCAATATCTCAACCACTCTATGATGCAACCAAATAGAACAAGTGGCTGTGATACCACACCTTCCAGTTAACAGTGATCGGCACTAAAGACAAAGACAAATATAGCTATATTTAACTGAAGAGTAACTTTTGAGGAATGTGAATGAGCCCCTTAACCTAACATTTAAAGCACTGCATATGACTACATCATTATTTTATAAAACACAGAGGTTGAGACTAATTTCTGCCTTCCTAATAGAAACAACTAAATGTTATTAGATTAAATGCTGTTGGGTTATCTTGTCCCATTATATAACACGCGTTCCCTGAGATTGTTGGTCAGAATAGGCTGACTCAAGTATGAAGATGTAAGCTAAAAGATGTATATGGAAACCCACAGGGTGCACATCTCACCAGCATGCATAACATGAGTTACAACATCATCAGAAGAAGAAGGAAGGACAAAACACAAGGTTTAGATATTTTGGTTCTTGGACTGGTCTTTAAATCGGTCAATCATGTATTCTGTGAAAACAAAATAAAACAAAACAAAACAAAAAACCCAGACATGAGCTTGTCACCTCTTTTTTGTTTTCTTTTTCTGTCCCCCCAGCTGGAGTGCAGTGACATGATCTCAGCTCACTGTAACCTCCATCTCTCGGGTTCAAGCGATTCTTCTGCCTCAGCTTCCCAAGTAGCTGAGATTACAGGCATGTGCCTCCACATTAAGTTAATTTTTGTATTTTTAATACAGACAGGGCTTCACCATGTCAGCCAGGGTGGGCTCGAACACCTGACCTCAGGTGTTCCACATGCCTCAGGCTTCCTAAGTGCTGGGATGACAGGCATGAGCCACTGCACCCGGAACTGGGTTATTTCTCTAATTCCATGTTTTCTATTTTGAGCAAATTTACAATGGTGAAAAATGAAGACTCATATGTGTATGCACAATCACTCTTTGCTGAACCATCAATCCCACCCAGGCCCCCATTTTCAGCTATTTCTACAAATAGCAACTGGTTCTTTCTGGGTAAAATAGTCTTACACATCAATAAGATGCTATTGCAAAAAAAAAAAAAAAAAAAAAAAAAAAAAAAAAAGGCCATTCTGGGAAAGTCTCTTCTTTTTCTATCTGAAAAAAAAAATTTTTTTTCTTAAAACTTAGACTATTAAGTAAAACAACATTGCATTCTCCTATTTCTTAGACAACAAATTAACTTTTTTTAATAAAGTCTGGATGTTTTCCAGCAAACAACATATGTGTTCCAAGGAATCAGAAAAATCATAATAAAAGTAGACTCTCTTAGCCCAAGAGAACAAAACAGGGCCAGATTGACCCTGGCTGTGAAAAGCCCACAGAATCTCTCTGACATGCTTGGCCTGGTAAAACATTTGGATGCTGAGCTTTTCTGAGTGAAAATAAGAGTCAGCAAAGGTTATAATTTCCAAAAGTGACCAGGAATTTAGGAATTGATGATTGTTTCCATATGGTTGTGAAATGACTAAGTTACCATGTTATGTTTTATTTTATATATATGTTATGCTACATATATATTAATGCATATGTATTTATGTGACCAATGTCATCGTTCACATAAAAGCCTTCATCTTTAAGACGGAGTGTTGGGACAGTGATTTGTGTTTCATCTTTGAGTTCTGGATGAGACACTTGTGAAATTCAAGCTAATGGAATATGATTCACACTGAGAGTGATTTTTCCATGGTTGTCATTTAGAGTTCTTCCCCCTAATTCAACAAAATTCCTTCCAGCCTGATGAGCAGCAGGCAACCAAGTAAGAACCACCTCCTAGTATAACAGGCAGACTCCTCCAAAGGCTGTCAAGCAGGGAATCCAGGTTTTACTCCCTTAAGCCTGCCTGGTATTAGCATTTAATGCCATTTTCTGGCTCTAGTGTTTTTGCCTTCAAATCTAATATCCCTTCCAGGAGCAAAAAGGAATTAACCCATCTTCTGACAAACAGTAAGGACTTCATGACCCACAATAATAGATTTAAAATCTAATAATATTCTATAATCCAATAAGTGAATCAGGATTGCCTGGTAATCATTTCCTTTTGGCTTTTATACATTTATCACTATTCATTTTAAAACAAGGCCTATGAATCACTAACTGAACCAAAATCATAAAAATGACACTCATATTAAAACAAAGTTTTAAATAATTCATCTACGATTGCTATATTATATACAATAGATACCTACTCTGTGTTATATACTGACTTGAAATTTATTTTACATTTTCTCAATCCATTTTGAAGTTAACGATCACTCATTCTTGCTAAATCAAACTCACACACCAGGTCCTACTGTGGGGATGGGGTAGTGGGGAGGGATAGCATTAGGAGATATACCTAATGTAAATGACAAGTTAATGGGTGCAGCACACCAACATGGCACATGTATACATATGTAACAAACTTGCATGTTGTGTACATGTAACCTAGAACTTAAAGTATAATAAAAAATAAATAAATAAAAATAAATAAATAAATAAAAGAGAAAAAAAAATGTAAAGATGAGGAGAAAGTTATCCATAACCCTATCACCATATATCTATAAAAAAAAGACAATGTGGATTTTTCAATGTGGAGAAACTAAAAATGACAGAGAACAAGCTACAGATATCAACAGTATCTTGTAAGATATACTATAGAAGAACTGCAAAGTTAAAGCTAAGACAATCTCAGAGCATGGGTTCCTGTGGGGAGGATTAAGGATAAGTTCATGAAGAAAGCAGCTTTTGTTCTGCCCCAAAATTGGAGGAGGATTTACACAAGAGGAGATAAAGGGTTGTGCTTTCTCAGCCAGAGAAGTGGTAGGACTAAAATCATGGAGATGAGGGGATATGGGTAATGACTTGAGAAAGACAAAGGATCCTGTTTAAAGGGATCATTTTATAGACAAAGACAGATAAGTCAGTAGGTGTACTAAAGAATAAGAAACTTATTTAGTAGGCAATTAACCACTAAGCATTCTTCTCCTCTTTACAAATTGCATGAATTTATGTATTTTGATTAATTTCCCTTCTATTTGTGTTCTATTATACAACATGAAAGTATACATAGAGGGTTTATTGTTGCTGGTTAATGTTATAATTTGGCACAAATGTTGCAGAATTTTCAAGCTTAACTCTGATAAAATGAGAAAAAGAATGGCTATCATCCAGAGAGGCATGTTGTGCAAATTAAAGATGATAGAGTAACTTAATGTGACTTTGAAGTGTGGAAGTATGACTTGGGATTGGAAATGGTATGCTCCAACCAGCACTTTCAATTTTGGAGGAATGACATAGGGAGTATTTAAGATTATTCATAGTGATGGCAGAGGGGTACAATTCTTCAAGCAATTACTTGAAGGCAGTGGCATTAGCCAATCTTACCCTCAAATGTTGTCTCACTTACTTCCTGCTCATGTCCCTGGTTTGGATTTTTAACCTTACTTCTGAATTTTGGAGCAATCCAATATCCTTTCAGTAAACTCACTTTCTGCTTAAGTTAGCCCAAGCACAATTCTGTTGCTTGCAATAACATATTCTTTACTCTATTGTGGTAAAATAGGGGAGTGGTCTACCTTTCTGGAACTGACAACATAATTGGTACTAGAGGACTAATTTGGGAGTTGTATATGTGTGAATAAATTAGATACATCAGTTATGTGGTCGTTACAGAGAGTCTGATGAACAATCAGAAGGTCTCAAATGAGAACTTGGGCAGTAAAAAGAAACTGGGAGAAGAAAAGATGGCAACATTTATAGAACTTACTGACTGAGCTGTATTGAGAGTAAGGATATGGAGCAGTGGATAATAACTGGTTTCAAAGTGGATATTTACAAAGGTATGCACAGGCACTGAAGACACTAATGGCATTTCCTTATCATTCATAACCAAGAGACTTCTGAGGCCTTCTTTATCAACTGAAACAAAAGGTACAAATATCCTTATTATGAAAACATTATTGCTCATTGGCAATAATATCTATTAATAATGCTGAGTAAATGTGCTACTTTATTTATTTATTTACTTACTTTATTTTTTTGCCATGAACCATGGCCTTTGCTTTCATTCTCACTGTCTAGCTGGGAGGGAAGTGGCGCTGTTGAACCTGGGGCTCACTCCTCTGACACTACGTGTAGCATCCTGCTTGTACTGGTTCACCAGATGATGCTGAGTATCTATTCTTAATATCACCTTCAGGAATGTCACATAAGCAGCCTGAAATCAACCATGCTGGGAGTATTTACACCAAATAGGCAAATGCTACAAATTGGGGCTTTGGTTAGCCCTGCTGGGTCTTGCTTATACCAATAGTTGCCCTCTGTATATGTGGGTTTTGCATCCCACGAATATTGCATTTTCCATCTGCATTTGGTGGAAAAAAACTCCACAAATAAGTGAACTTGGGCAATTTGAATCCATGTAGTTCAAGGGCAAACTGTACTTTAAACTTTCAGGTATGCATCATTATAACAGTATTTTCTTAGATTGTAAACTCCTCGAGAGCTGTAGACATTGCTACATTCCTACCTGTCTTTCCAATCCAACTTGAGGGCAGCACATTGATTGTCAACTAGCATTGACTGTATGAATGGCAAACTTAAATTCAAAGACACATCCAGTAGTAAGAAGTCTTCTGCATCTAACTGCAACGACATTTCTACTTTTACCTCGCTCCTCTAACTCCCAGATCTCCTTTAACTCCCTCCTCATTCTCTCTGAATTCTCTACTCTCCCATGTCATGCTCTGTGCCTTCTTTCTGTTTCCCTAATCCTCTCCTCCAAATCTAGTCTCATATAATCACAAAATGGCAGAGTTGGATGGGATTTAAGCAATCATCTATTTCATTTCCCCGATGACATAACATGGTCTAGAGAGTTTAAATGATTTGTCCAAAATTGTACAAGTATCTAGTGGCTCAACCATGGTTTAGACCAAGCTCTCCATAATTTTATTCCAGCAGTCTTCTTTCCACCACTCAATACAACTACACAGAGCCTGCTGGACTATTCACAAAATTCATTCTCTCTCTCTCTCTCTGTCTCTTGTTCTTGATCTCTCTTTTCCCCAAACACAAAATTGAGACAATTTTGCAGGCTGAGGTCATTGGTGAGTATGAAGAGAGAGGTGCCACATAAATTCAACTAACTGATTTTTACTTAATTATCTCTTCATTCAACATATTTCTCTAGTCATACAACATACTCATTGAGTGCTTACTGCATAACAGGAACTCATCTAGGCATATAGAATACACCATTGAACACAACTGACAAAGATCTCTGCCTTTAAATAATTTGTGCTTAAGAGATTACACCTGAAAATTCTAACTTGAACTTGCTAGTCCAGCCTAGAGATACAAAAGAAGAATGGGAGTCTCTATTCATTAATGAAGTGAGAGCTATTATTTTTCAGCAGTGAAACAGAATTTGAACTACTCCCCTTAACTTTATTATGAATTTTATTCTTTATTTTGTTTGGCACCTTGCTATTTGCCATTAACTTATATTTATCAAGTCAAGACAAAAAGGATGCCCTATGATGACATTTCTTTTCTTTAGAATCTCCATTCACTCTCTGAAGGTCTATTTTCTTTCAATTCAATAACAACAAAACTTAGTCACTGGGGGAAGGGGAGAAAGTGCCCATAATGTTAATCTCCCAAACTGGAGTTTTCTCAGCGTTTGAACATATCATAGCACCTCTTGTTATTTACTGCCTTTATCTAAGGGAGTTTCAGATGCAGCATGTTTCAATGGGGAATATTAAGTGATATATTAGGTCACTTAAGAATGATTCGTAGGTTTTTCAAAATGATTCCTCATTTGCGTGAAGTGGTTAATGCAACTCTTAGGAAAGGCATATTACTAAATCCTGACAATAATCATTTCATGGATGAGAAAAATCAGGTCCAATGAGTAGTAAGTTAGCATAATGAAGATTTTTTTTCTTTTTGTGGGGGAAGGGGGTGGCTGAGCACGGGAAAAGTTTAATGATTATTCTGGGAAGAGAAAGAAAATGAGGCAGGGGGCGAATCTCTGCTTTTCCTGCCTAAAGTTGGATGAAATGTGCTTTCTCATTTCTCTGCTCCACTGGGCTTCCATGAGATCACTTCCTAGCTGTCTCTTCTGCCCAGGGCTGCTGCCCCCACCTGGTTCAGAGGAAGGGGCACCAGGGACTGGCTGAGCTGGGCAGGTGCCCTGATCCACCATGCCTGCCATGCAGAGCCATGCCAGCCTTGAGTCCCTCCTAGGAGAGGGCCATGGTGATGCGAGGCCAAGCCTTAATGGCTTCCAGGTCCAGGGAGGGTTTCCAACCACCTTGACCTGGGGCAGGATCCAGAAGGAAAATGTCCCATGGTCAAAGTTGTCTGCCCGCTGTACAGAATCTAGAGCTCATGGCTCAGTGGGGTCCCATCCCAGATAGCAAACAAGAGAGACAGAAAGCAAAGAGGAAGCAGTGCATAATGAAGATTTGCCCCCAGTTCTTGACTATAAAGTAGGCTTCAATGCTCCCAGTTGTATTAGTTTCCTAGTCACAGTAACAAAGTAACACAAGGTAGATGGCTGAAAACACTAGACATTGATGCTTCCATAGTTGTGGAGACCAGAAGTCTGAATTCAAGGTGTTGCTAGGGCCCTGCTCTCTCTGCAGACTCTGGGGAGAAGCTGCTCCACTCCTTTCTCTTAGCATCTTTTTGGCTGACCATGCTGGGCATTCCCTGGCTTGTAGATAAGTTACTCCAATCTCTGCCTCCTTCATCACATGGTATTCTCTGTGTGTTTTCTCCTCTTCTTCTTCTAAGGACATTGGTCATATTGGATTAGGGTTCATCCTACTCCAAAATGCCCTTAATTCACTTCTTAATTACATCCACAAAGGCCATATTTATAAATGAGGTCATATTCTGAGGTCTTGCAAAGAACATGGATTTTTGAGAAGATACTATTCTACCCAGTGTACCAGCCAACTTCTATATGGAAATAATCCACTTCCTAGCTATGGCGCAATCTCCATAGGGTTGCGTCTGTTGGTATTTGCCACCTTATTAAACTCCTGACAAAACGGCGCAGATATGCACAGTATTTTCAAGCCATTGTTATTTCAAATATTTTTACAAATCTCACATTTAGTTTTAAAAGTATCCACGTCCTAACAGTGCTGTAAAATGTTTCTTCATCACGGAGACAGATGAGATCCTCCTTGTTTCAAATGATAGAAGTAAAACAGAAAACACATTTCTCTCTTGGAAACTCACATGGCTAAGGAAAACAGATGCAATAAAAATAAACACACTCTTCTGCTGGCTCAGAATTTCTGGAGATTTCCTATTCCGTCAAGTTTGTCTCGTTTACAAAATGTTGCCCTGGGAAACGTAAAGGAATTAAGGCAGGACAGAGAAGTAATAATGCGGAAGGTAAAGGTTGGTGGGGGATAGGACTGCTGTTTTTAGTGGAATCTTCTACATGGAAAGAAAACTGCAGGTAACTTGGGGTGACAAATGTTGTTCTATATTCCTTCCGATTATGGGAGTTTGTGGGGGTGATAAAAACAACAACACCTAATATGAGGTTGAAATGAAGTTGAGAGTTGGCTGTTTTCAATCGTAGGAGGTTAATCTGGACCTGAGCAGAAAGCTGGCATGTTCAACATACAAATCTGGATGTCTTGTTATAAGATCCGAAGAAAGTTATCTGTTAATTCAGGTGCCTTGGTTCATTTGTGTCTTGTCTGTGTTTACTAAGGAAAGACAAACAAAGCTAGTAGTTTTAATGGTATAGACTTTTTCACATTTCCTAAGGGCTGAAGTATGAACACATAAATGGACACTGAAAAAAAATATTTAATTTCTGTTTCTTGCTTTATTCAGTAAACATTCATTGTGGTAGGTCTTGTGCTATCAGAATTCTTGCATTTTTTAACGATTATATTTCACTGGTAAACTGCATCCTATTCTGGAGATTTTCAGCCTATAAAATAGAAACTTTAAAGAGGAATGTCTCAATTTGACCTATTTTAAATGTTATGTGAAAAAGAATGCTTCCTTTATCCAGCATTTCTGGGAAATGAAGTTTGCCTTGCTAAGTACTAACACTTAAAAGATAATTTTTGCCAAATGTCTCTGAGGCATATATATAATTGCTATTTTTGTTTCCTTCTTGAACATCTAAAACTTCTGTCTAACTTTGTTGGCTGTTATTTGGAAAGTTAAGGCAACTGGAAGAAAAACCGCTAAGGCAAAACTAATTCTAGATTAGTCATTCTTACACAGGATAAACTAATTCTAGATTAGTCATTCTTACACAGAATAAAGATTTGCTCCTGAACGGTGAAACATCAGATGCCTGAACTACTAGCATAACAGCTCACCCGTAACGTTTATTCTGCCTGACGTTCCCTAACCTTGGCAAGTAAGAAGAGCTAATTATAATCTGTTCTCACATTTCTCAAAGAGTTTCACAGATAGGAGTTATTATTAACAGGAATAACTATTGGAAAAACACAGGACTCAAAGTAATAGAAATAAATCCATCTATGCAACAGTGCCCTATAATAATTTCAATAAATAACTTCATTTAGGGCAAGATTAAAACAATAATTAACCCAAAATATGTGGTTCTTAATTATATGTATCATGACCTTATACTTTTACTTGATAAAGCAACATCATTATTTTTTTCCCAATTACAAACAACACAGTTTTAAGCAGACATTTAAAAACATGGAAGAAAAATACCATGAAGAAGAGAAAAATAATTCATATTTCTATTTTTCAGAGACAGATATTATATTTTGTATATCTTTCAGGATTTATAGATAGATATCTTTTTTGATGGATATCTTATTAAAATTGGTTTTAAACTTTTATCATTTTTCTACACTTAACAATAGACTCTTGTATTATTTAGATCTTGCATTGGCTGTAACTTTCATATTCACCAATATATTATGCATATTGTCTATTATATGACACAGGTGTTCAGTGTCTAAATTATCTATTAGGCATCTTTCAAAATTTTCCACAATAGTGCCAAAAACCACAGGGAAGAGGACATTAGTAATAGCGCTAAAGGATCACATTCCTTTAAAGCTTTCTGTTTTCTCTTTGACATTCCACTATATAGTAGATTTGTGTTTACTTCAAATGTCACATAATAAATTATTTAACTTTTCTCCCAAAATTTTCAGATAAACCCAATGAATTACATCGGATTTATTTCATGGTATTGCATACTCCCTAGGACATTGCTGTGGGCATCTGTACACCCCAGTTTTAGGAGTGCTGATTTAATTTATGATTTTCCAAAAGCAACTGCCTGAATCAATAATGAAGTCGTGCTGCAGAAGCTATGCCTTAAGATTCTGGATTTTGGAGGAGAGAATGGGGCTAGGGAGAGGTACTTTTATTACACAAAATGACAAAGTTCAAGGTTTAATGCCAAAGGTCACAGTGTTTTTTTTTTTTTTAAATAGTCCTTGACAGTAAAATCTGTTCTATAACATACTGGGAAAGATGAACCTTTATACTTTGGTGAATGTTAGGTTGTTGTTCACACAATCAGTTTTCACTGTCATTATGCTATTTTGAAAAACAGCAATTTCTTAGGCTACATTTCCTAGGCCCTATGTTAGAATCTGGAGATGAAATATAAGCTCTCAAGCTTCTCTTGCTCTTGAGGAGCTCAAAATTCATAAAATACATATAAATATGTATTATTCCATTATATACATATGGAATAACATATATAAGAAATATATGTAAATATATAGTCCAGTATATATAATATATATAATATATATAATGATGTATGTAGAATTATATATATGAACTGTATGTTAATATATATGTTACTAATGAATAATATAATAATGTAATTAGCAATATATATTATAATATATAATAATACATTTTATAATATATATACATATTATGGAATATATATATATAAAAGACAGAGCCAAGAATGAGTGGAAGAAGAGTTATTGAAGACATGAGCTACAGAAGACTTTTATGGAGCAATGGCTGAGAGAAGTTGAGAAAGCAAATGTTCTAAACATATATATTCATGAGTGGGAAGATGAAGAATTTTTTTTTTTCCTGAGATAAATGGTGAAAAAAAGAGTTTGGAGGCAGATGCAGGCCCATTTAGGGGGTGAAAATGAGGAAATTAAAGGAATTTATCACAAAATGGCTTTACTTCTATTCAAAGGACACAAGAATACCAGCAGAGTGAAGAATGTGCCTGGGAGAAATGGGAGGACTTGAGGATTGCTGGAGAAAATGGGTGCCAGGAAATGAGAAACTCATGTGTCTGGGGCCCTAAAAGGCCTAGCTAAGGTAAGATACCAGCACATTTAGTGGTTCCAATCAGCATGACTAGCAACAGTTTTGGAAAATTCAGAGGTTATATGACCTCAACTTCAAAGACGATTAAAGCCATTATGGCAGAATATGGGATGAATAATTTATTCATATTATTATATGAATATAGATCTAGAATCTATTTACAATAATAAATTTGCTTATTGTAAATAAATTATAATTTATTGTAAATAAGTTTATTTACCATAAAGCCATTATGACAGAATATCAGCTGAATGATCTATTCATATTATTATATGAATGTATATCTAGAATCTATTTACAGGAGTGTGCTGATAAATAAATGTATTAATATGTGCAAAATGCTTAGCAAATTGCCTGGCACATAGTATTCAAATTTGTGTGAAAAATTTAAGAAATAGGACATAACAGAATTCAAAATTCAGAATGTGAATGGATTTGGATAAGGTGTTAATCATTAAATCTATAATTATTGGGTGAAAAAGTAAGAGGCTGTTTATGGAATCCCAAAAACCAGGAGGCCTTGATGATCTAGAATATATTTTTTTTATTATTAATGTTACTAGAAAACAGCCTTCGGAGGAGTAATGAAGATGAGAAAGTGGTGATTATATGAGATTTTTAATCTTAAGATTTCAAAGGGGATGCTCAGGCCCTGAATGTAACTATGCGAGTGACTTATTGCAGAAGCAGGTTTGCACTACCTATTAGACTCAAAGAAGTTGATGTTTTAGATAGGGTGTCTCACCTGAAGTTGAAATTGCCCAGGATTTAGAATCCAGAGAAAAACTATGAGAAGAATAAAAATTCAGATGTGTGGACTTAAAAGAAAAGAAACCTTTGAGTAGGAGTGTTAGGGGAAAAAAAAAAAAAAAAAAAAAACTTTAAAAGAGGCACTGAGTAGCTAGAAAGACAATGACCCTACTATTTAATATTTTAAATGGAAGACTCAGTAAGGGAACAAACAGCCCCACTTAGGGGAGAACGTCTTAAATAGCAGAAATTCAGATTTCATTTAAAGGGGTGACTTTTTAAGAAAAGGTGTTTAGAATATAACTTTTTTTTTTCTTTTTGAAATAGAATGAGCCCTCTAGCTTGTACGGTAGAAATGGTTAGGAGAAGGAACGTGGCCTGGGGAAGGGGAAAGGTCAATACAGATGGAGAAAACAGTCTGGAAGATAACAGGTAGCCACGGGGGCCTTTGCCTTGTGCAGTTCTTGTGAACCTTTGGGAATAAGGAAAGCAGAAAATAAAGCTACATTCGCCGAACAAAATTTCCTCAGGGTTTCTAAAACAACTTTAGTGCAAAGTTATTTCGTTGCCTACAAGACATTTTCATGGCAAAGTTCACGGGCAGATAAACTTTACTTCTTACTATATATGACTCTTTTCCATGTGTAACTAGAACTGGACCTGGAAATAAATGTAATTCCTCAGAAATTCCCAAACATTTAGTATATTTAGATACTAAAAATAAATACTTATTCCCATTTTCTGAAAGAATCACTTACCTCCAGTCACACACTCTGGGGTGAAAGAGATGTCATCAAGAGCAATAAAGATGTCCTCATTGCCATCCAAATCAGCTTCAAATGCCACCTTAAATGGACTGTTACTGGAGAGAGGCACATAGCCATATGTCCATCCCGTTCTTTTATTTCCAATAACTGACCACACCAGGATGTTTAGCCCCGATTCTTCAATGGTATACACCTTTAAAAATCATTTAAAAACAACTTTTTATGATTGGATATTAGAAGTATCAGGACATCCAGATGACTGATGAAAGAATGAAATCTCTGGCTATGTAACAGCTCGATATATTGACTATTGTATTTTCTATCTGTAGAAATTGTGAGTTATAAAGTGAGTCAATGGATGTTATATTTTCCTTGGTTAGTAGGACCTTTGTTTGCTTCTGTCATCAACTTCTGTATGTCAAACTGGACATAATAAAAAAAAAAACTGTAAGTGTCTTAAGCATTTAAAAAGCTGGAGGAGATATAAACACAATTTTTTTATTGTAAAGAACTTTGTCTGTCTTACACTAAGGTTCTGTAACTGCAGAAAAAGAGGACCCTCAAGATACATGAATATGATAATGAATATGAGATTACAGAAGTCATTTTAAAAACCACAGTAATGTGCAGAAAATATTTTAACATTTTGAAGATGGAAATCTTCCTGGATTAACTAGCATCGATATTCAGCACTTTTTTTTATAGTTCAGTGACTAACAAATGCAACAAACAAGAAATGAAAGAGAAATAGTTAGCTTTGAAACCAACAAACATGCTAGATTTAGTATTTTTGTTTATCAGCAGAAATAATTTAAAAAAATATGGCATTTTCTAGTGCTGTTTAAAACATCTTATAATTAATGAGGAAAAAGGTAAGATTAAAGAAATATTTCTATATTCTCTTTTTGTACCTAAATTTTAAAGTTAGATACCAAAGTTATGTATAATTTGGTAATATAGTAATATTTATATATCATACCATATATAATTAGATACTTATATATAATACTATCTATATATCTCTATATATTTATATTTGGCTTATAGTATACTTCAGCAATCAGTTATACAATGCTTTTTTTCACATGGGAAAATAAGACCCAGAGAAAAGAAAATACATGGATATTAATTTTCTTCTATTGCAATAGTACATTTTTCCAATGACCTCCCTCTTACTAAAAAATCTTACTGTGTCACTGTTTTCTTAGTGTCAAAATTTATCTACAGTTAACTTATCCTATAAAATATGGTCTGGTGTGATGGCTCATGCCTGTAGTCCCAGCACTTTGGGAGGCCGAGGCAGGCAGATCTGTCAAGAGACAGAGACCATTCTGGCTAACACGGTGAAACCCTGTCTCTACTAAAAATACAAAAAGAAAACAAAAAAATAGCTGGGCATGGTGGCGGGCACCTGTAGTCCCAGCTACTCGGGAGGCTGAGGCAGGAGAATGGCGTGAATCCAGGAGGTGGAGCTTGCAGTGAGCTGAGATTGCACCACTGCACTCCAGCCTGGACGACAGAGCGAGATTCCATTTCAAAAGAAATAAAATAAAATAAAATAAAAATAAACAAACAAAAATATATCCAAAATTTATACTGTAAGGAAAGAATACCAGTCATCTTATTACATTTTATGATATTAAATTGACATTCCAGAAATACTACCAAGAATCACCAAATATTCCAGAGCCAGAAGTTAAGCATGTTGCTAGTGTCCCCAAGCACAAAAGAAATCTAAGATCAATTTCAGAAATCTAGCTGTTAATGCAAATTAAACAAAACAAAAATAAATCAAGATGACTATAAACTAAAGAAAAATTTAAAACTTGCCCAAAGTTTGGAAACCTGAAATGTGAGACTTAAACCCTAAAGTCAAATTGGACATTTTGGAAATGATGATTCTCGAGACATTTCTTAAGCCAAAAAAAAAAAAAAAAAAAAAATACTTTTAATGTTGATCCTCTAATTAACAAAAGAAGCTAAGATTCAATCTGAAGGGAATTTGGATCTGTTGACTACTTCCAGTCTGACACGTAAGCACTCATCCCAAAGAATCTTCAGCCCCAGCATCTGGTGGATACTTGGTTTACAAGCTTATCCAATTACTTTTCCATTTCTTAAAAATTAAAAATAAAAAGATGTGAAATGTCTAATTCAATTTGTTGATAACAGAGTGTACTATACAGAACCTAATTTAAGTGAACTCTAAGTTTTACAAGAATCTTGGTTTATATCACAGTAACTTAAAAATAAATGGCTTTATTATATTTATTTTGTAAATTTTTTTCTGGCAAAATTACTTTAGAAAGCCAAATTACATGAAAATGTAACTGCAACACTTTGTTTTTTTCCCCAAACCTCTGCACATATTTATTAATGTATCTATTTTTATTGGTTTTACAGTTTATTTTTCTCTCTGCATTCAGTCTTTTAAATCTTCAATCCTACATGCTCTTGTCAAATTCATTTTCCTTCCATTCTCTTCCTACTCTGCTTCTCAAAATCATACCATGACTTTTTCTCCCCCATGTCATGAGCATTAAACTCTCCAATACATGTCAACACATCTTACCCCATTATTTGACCCTACCACTAGTCCCAATTAATTCTGGTCAACTTCACTAACTCGCTATTTATGTCAATGAAATTTCGGCCAGTTTGTAGGTTATTTCATTAGCAACATGTATTTATAATACCTCCAGTGTATTAAATTGAATAATTACATGTTATGGCAAGTGATTCCATAGTCACTGTGGTCAATGAGGAAAACTAGGAGTATTATTTAAGAACTCATAATGTTGTTTATTCATTATGTCTAATGGGAAGCCCATTAACAACTAAAATTACAGCATATATTTTTGTACTTCAATGGAATTGATATTATTGTATTCTGAGGGTTTCTGTGTGATAACTCTCAACAAAATGTTTATTTTTAATAACTTTTAAATGTCGATAATTTTGAAAAACCACCATGCTAACTTCCTTGAAAAATAATTAATTCCAATGTCATTTGTTTCTAATTTTACATTTATTAAACATACTCTACTAAAACAGCAACACATATCACAGTAATAATTATTTGAAATAGTTTTCTAAAAATTAATTGCTGGATGAATTTGGCTATTTCTATTTTAATATTTTTTCAATTTTAGTCAAACACAGACCCAGTAATATATTAACTGTCAACATTTTATAATGTAAAGTAATAATTTTAGCATAATCTTTGTCATAAAAATATAGATTCCAATATATAAAAATATTAAATTATAGTACAGTTTATGTTATCATCAAGGTTATATTATATGTAAAGATATTATGTTCAAAGCTACTGCTTATAATGTAGAACATTAAAAACTTAAAGAGAACTTGCTAAATTTAAACATTATTCAGTTTCTGAATAACAAAAAAGGTTTTAATTTAAGTAGGGGATTTAACACTAGAAATAGGGAATTTAGTTATGAAGAATATAAAATTTTTTAAAAAACAGTACAAGCTGTTGAAATGATAAATGGATTTTTTAAAATGATGTAACAAAATATTTTTACACTTTGACATAATGGTTATTAACCAGAAAAATAACACAACCAAATGTCTTGACTTAAATTGTATTGAAAACATGAGATATATGAAAAATTCAATATATAAACATATCCATACATGCAGAAAATTATTATTATTATTATTATTATTATTATTATTATTATTTGAGATGGATTTTCTGTCACCCAGGCTGGAGTTCAATGGCACGACCTCGGCTCACTGCAAACTCCACCTCCCGGGTTCACGCCATTCTCCTGCCTCAGCCTCCCAAATAGCTGGGACTACAGGCTCCTGCCACCACGCCTGGCTACTTTTTTTTTGTATTTTTAGTAGAGATGGGGTTTCACTGCATTAGCCAGGATGGTCTTGATCTGACCTCGTGATCCACCCGCTTTGGCCTCCCAAAGGGTTGGGATTACAGGCGTAAGCCACCGTGTCCAGCCCAGAAAATTATTTTTTAATATTTTCCTACTGATAGGAAATTTTAAATTGGAAATTTTCTGAGTGTTTTCCTTGTCCAACCATAGAGCACAATTGTTTCTGTTTTTAGTTATTTAGCAGCTTCTTGAGGGCTGCACCTTTAAATTCCCAGATTGTCAATAGCCATGTACAGTATATGGAATAAGGTGAACACGAGTACATATATAAATAAAATAGTCTTCTTAGGACTTTTAAACATTCATTTCTAGTAGGAGAGTATCTAGAAATCATCATCTACAAGTCATAATTAGGTTGTATGCCTACTATAGTTTTTTCCATTTATGTATTATATAAACAAACATTTGCATATTAAAATTTGTTTTCTTCTAGGGACAAGTACAATATAATGTATCTACACTTAGATCAAACTGTTATAACATATTTATCAGAAAATAATGTTGTGGACCATAGCTTGAACATGTGTACCGGAGGCAACATGGGGAAGGAGGGCAGGAGAGCAGAACTTGATTTTTATTGTGTATAAGTTATTATAGTGTAACTATTAATTCTTTACAAAAGCAAACACTGAACAAAAGAAAAACAAAATAATTTTTTTCTTTTGAAATTAAAAAATGTTTCTACCATAATCAATTCATCAACTTATTTAAAAGACAAATCCATCTATTTATAAAAACCAGGATTATTCAGGTACTGCTGTGAGAGTTAGTAGTGTTCTTACCCTGTTTACAGATAAGGAGACAGAGACACACACACACAACATTCAAAACATCAACAAATCCAGGAGATCGCACTTTGAAAAAAATTAATAAAGTAGGTAGTTGCTAGCTAGACTAATAAAGAAGAAAAGAGAGAAGATTCAAATAAACAATCAGAAATGATAAGGGTGATATTACCACTGACTCCACAGAAATACAAACAACCATCACAGAATATTATAAATACCTCTATGCATATGAACTAGGAAATCTAGAAGAAATTCATAAATTTGTAGACATATACACCCTGAAACTGAATCCCTGAACAGGCCAATAAGGAGTTCTGAAATTGAAGCAGTCATAAATAGCCTACCAACCAAAAAATCCTAGGACGAGATGAATTCACAGCTGAATTCTACCAGATGTACAAAGAATAGCTGGTACCATTCCTACAGAAACTATAGTTAAAAAATTGAAAAGCAGGGACTCCTCCCTAACTCATTCTACTAGGGCAGCATCATCCCGATACCAAAACCTGGCAGAGATACAGCAAAAAAAAAAAAAAAAAGAAAATATTCTTCAATGAACATAAACACAAAAATCCTCAAAAAAAAAAAAAAAAATACTGGCAAACTAATCTGGTAGCACATCAAAAAGCTTATTTACCACAATCAAGTAGCCTTCATCCCTAGGATGCAGGGTTCATTCAACATACAGAAATCAAGAAATATGATTCATTGCATAAACAAAACGAAAGACAAAACCACATGAGTATCTCAATAGATGCAGAAAGGCTTTCGTTGAAATTCAGCATCCGTTCATGTTTAAAACTCTCAATAAACTGTATATTGAAGGAATATACCTCAAAATAATAAGAGCCACATAGAACAAACCCACATCCAATATTATACTCAATGGGCAAAAGCTAGAAGCGTTCCCCCTTCAAGACAAGGAGGCATTCTCTCACCACTCCTATTCAACACAGTACTGAAAGTCCAGACCAGGGCAATCGGGAAAGATAAAGAAATAAAGGCTTCCAAAAACGAAGAGAGAAAGTTAAATTACCCTTGCTTGCAGGCGACATGATCCTACATCTAGAAAACACCATTGTCTCAGCGCAAAAGCTTCTTAAGCTGATAAGCAACTTCAGTAAAGTCTCAAGATACAAAATCAACATACAAAAATCAGTAGCATTCCTATATACCAGCAACAGTCAAGCCGAGAGCTGAGCCAGGAATAAAATCCCATTCACAGTAGCAACAAATGAATAAAATATCTAGGAATACAGTGAACCAGGGAGGTGAAAGATCTCTACAATGAAAATTACAAGACAGTGCTGAAAAATATCAGAGATGACACAAACAAATGGAAAAACATTTCATGCTCATGGATAGGAAGAAGCAATATTATTAAAATAGCCATACTGCCCAAAGCAATTTATAGATTTAATGCTAGTCCCATTAAACTACCATTGACACTCTTCACAGAACTAGAAAAGACTATTTTAAAATTTATATGGAACCAAAAAAGAGCCAGAATAGCCAAGACAATCCCAAACAAAAAGAACAAAGCAAAAAAGAGCCCATATAGCCAAGGCAATCCTAAGCAAAAAGAACAGAGTAAACAGACAACCTACAGAATGTGAGGAAACATTTGCATACTTTGCATCTTATAAAGGTCTAATATCCAGCATCTCTAAAGAACTTAAGTTTACAGGAGCAAAAACAACCTTATTAAAAATGGGTAAAGGACATGAACAGACACTTTTCAAAAGAAGACCTACATGCAGCCAACAATCATATGAAAAAAAAAAAAGTTCAATCACTGATCTTTATAGAAACGCAAATCAAAATCACAATGAGATATCATCTCACACTAGTCAGAATGGCTACCAGTAAAAAGGCAAAAAATAACAGATGCTGACAAGGTTGTAGAGAAAAAGGAACACTTATATTGTGGGAGACAGTGTGGTGATTCCTCAAAAATCTAGAAACAGAACTAGCATTTTACCCTGCAATCCTATTATGGGGTATATACCCCCCAAAATATAAATCCTTCTACTATAAAGACATACATATAGGTATGTATGTTCATTGCAGTACTATTAATGGTAGAAAAGACATGGAATCAACCTAAATCCCTATTAATGATAGACTGGATAAGGAAAATATGGTACATAGACACCATGGAATACTCTGCGGCCATTAAAAAGAATGAGATCATGTCCTTTCCAGGGACATGGATGGAGCTGGAAGCCATTATCCTCAGGAAACTAATGCAGGAACAGAAAACCAAATACCGCATTTTCTCACACCTAAGTGGGAGCGAAATGATGAGTACATGTGGACACATAGAGGGGAGCCCACACACACTGGGGCCTATTGGAGGGTGGAGGGTGGAGGGTGGAGGGTGGAAGGAGGTAGGGGGTCAGGAAAAATAATTAATGGGTACTAGTTATTTGGCTTAATACCTAGGTGATGAAATAATAATAATAAAAACCCATGGCACACATTTACCTATTTAACAAACCTGCACATGTACCCCTGAATTTAAAATTAAAAAGTTTAAAAAACCTAATTACTTTGTTGCACTAAAACTTCACCACAATTTCTGGGTTTGGATATCACTGAATTATAAATAATCTAGGGCATGTTATAAAGAATGCACCATAGGCAAGTAGGGGAGTGGGTAATAATAAAAAACAAATCTTAGAACAATCAGAATTAGGATGAAATAACAATCTACAATTCAGCTGAGGCATTAAAGATTGAGGAAATAGATCACTCCTATCTTTTTCTTCACCTTTCTTATTTAAGACGAAGACCAAGAATCCCACAGTTTCCTTCCTAACACCTCAAAGCAAATTAAACGGGTTTATATATATGAAATACTTTTTCAAACTATAAAGGACTGTCCAAAATTGGTTGGTGATTATTTGTGATATAGGGAGGCATTTCTGTTAATCTCTACTATATTTCAAAAGCATAGAACTTTCCCCCAATGTTTAACCTACCTGTTAGCCAGAAAGCTGAGCAACATAATAGGAATTAGGACCCAGATTCCAATCCTGTCTTTTCCCAGATTAATTGAATGTTTTAGGCCAAGTTACTTAATCTCTTTAAATTTCAGTTTTAATGGCTATTAAATGAAAGACGTTAATAAGCAGAGCTCAAAGATATTGCGAGTTCAGTTCCAGACTACTGCAATAAAGTGAATATTGCAATAACATGAGTCATACAAATCTTTTGGTTTCTCAGCACATATAAAAGTCATGTTTACACTACACTGTAGTTGGTTAAGTGTTCAACAGCAGTATGTCTACAAAAAACCATGTATATACATTAATTTAAAAATATATTATTGCTAAAATATGCTAATGACCATCTCAGCCTTCGGGTCATAACCTTCTTGCTGGTGAAGGGTCTTGCCTTGTTGGGCTACTCACTGATTAGGGTGGTGATTGCTGAAGGCTGGAGTGGCTGTGGCAATTTCTTAAAGTAAGACAATAAGTTTGCTGCATGATCGACTCTTCCTTGTTCAAAAGATTTCTCTGTAGCAAATGATGCTATTTGATGGTATTTTACCCACAGGAGAACTTCTTTCAAAATCGGAATCAATCCTCTCAAACCCTGCTGCTGCTTTATCGAGTCAGCACTTTCTGCTTCACTTTGTACTTTTATGTTAGGCAGGTGGCTCCTTTCCTTAAATCTCATGAACTAATCATCCTCTACTAGCTTCCAACTTTTCTTCCACAGCTTCCTCACTTCTCTCAGCCTTCATAAAACTGAAGAGAGTTGGGTCTTGCTCTGGATTAGGCTTTGGCTTAAGGGAATATTGCAGCTGGTTTGATCTTCTATCCAGACCACTTAAACTTTCTCCATATTAGCACTAAGGCTGTTTTGCTTCGTGATCATGTGCGTGTTCACTGGAGTAGCACTTTTAACTTCCTTCACGAACTTTTCCCTTGCATCCCCAACTTGACTAGCTATTTGGAGCAAGAGGTCTAGCTTTCAGCCTATCTCACCTTTCGATATGGTTCCCTCACTAAGCTTAATCATTTCTAGCTTTTGATTTAACGTGAGAGAAGTGCTGTTCTTCCTTTCACTTGAACACTTAAAGACCATTGGCCTTTAAGTGTTGGCCTAATTTTGATGTGGTCTTGTCTCAGGAAATAGGAAGGCCCGAAGAGAGGGAGAGAGACAAGGGATCCACAGGTCAATCTAGCAGTCAGAAAAAACACAGTATTTATCAATTGTATTCACCATTTTATATTACAGTTCATAACACCCCAGAAAAAAAATACAATAGTAGCATCAAAGATCACTGACCACAGATCACCATAAGAAATATAATGAGGCCAGGCATGGTGACAATTTTAGTAAGTCATAGAGCTGTTAGGGAGGATGATTCAGGCCAATCAAATCTTGCCAAAGATCTACTTTTACTTGGGTGGTAAGTTACAAGTGTGCAATTAATTTTCATTCATAGTATGTAAATAATTTAATAGACAATAAAAATGATGTCCACTTTAGAAAAAAAGACACAGCAATTAAAACTTATAAACACTGGGAATAAGGAAGAACAAAGAAAATCTAACCAACATATCTAAAGACTCAAGTAGGCCAGACGTGGTAGTTCACGCCTGTAATCGCAGCACTTTGGGAGGCAGAGGGGGCCGATCACCTGAGGTCAGGAGTTCAAGATCAGTCTGACCAACATGGTGAAACCCCATCTCCACTAAAAATACAAAATTAGCCAAGGGTGGTGGCGCATGCCTGTAATCCTAGCTAGCTGGGAAGCTGAGGCAGTAGAATTGCCTGAACTGTGAGTTGAGATTGTGCCATTGCACTCCAGCCTGGGCAACAAGAGGGAAACTTTGTCACACACACAAAAAAAAGGAAAGTGATAAGAAGAAAGCTTGAAATGTTGGGAGAATTTTCAAAATGTGACACAGAAACACAAAGCGAGCACAAGCTATTGGGAAAATAGCAGCCATACATAGACTTGCTGAATGCAATTTTGTTATAAACCTTCAATTTGTTCTCTCTCTCTCTCTCTCTCTCTCTCTCTCTCTATATATATATATATGTATCTGTGAAGTTCAGTAAAATGGAGTACAATAAAACAAAGTGTGCTATAGCTCCCTGATAGATCTGTTACTAGGTTTAAATTTAAGTGAAGTATGTCAACTCAGTACCAACACTAAGCACATGTTATTACTATTGCTATTACGTATCATATATATCTTATGGTGGAAAAAAAGGAGCTAATATACAAGGATAAGTCACGTCATGATAATGAGAGTGGTAACTGGGGAATTTCATTATGAGAAGTTGGCATTCTTTTGTGGGATTAAAACAGTAATAATTTCAGATGTTGTTTTAGGTTTTTCAGTTTTTTTTTTTTTAAAGCATTACTAAGGTACTTGCAAATAAGAAGGACGCGAAGCAGAGAGCTTTAGAAATTTCTGAGTTTCTAATCCTTAGTGACTTTCTAAGCTGGGTGTTGGACACAGGTTTCCTGTGTTCCAGTCGGGTAGTCTTTCTTGCACCTCACTTGGTTTGTAATAAACATCACTGAATGTCTCACAGGAGGAAGAACTGAAAAAAACTTACAGCTACTATCAATGTGGAAATTGAAATGGCTGATTTGTATTTAGCTCTTCAACTTTAACATCACATTATGTGAAAGAGACCAAGTAACTAGAAATAGGAGTAATCAGAAATAAAGCACCAAGAAAATACCTCTTCCTAGCAAAATGACCCATGTAGCATTTAATGTTAGTTAGCCTGACACTTACAGGCTTTTCTCTCAATGAACAGTATCACTACACAGACCACCTTCAGAATGCCTTCAAAACACCTTCCCTCAAATTGAAGGAAAATTTACACTGCAAGGCAGCAAATGGAGAAAAAATGAATTTCTGAGCTGAATTACTGTTCTTTTAGTAGGTTCTTCAAAAGTTGTAAATATTTAGAAAAATCATTTCTGTCTGATGGCTAACTGAAACACACACTTACCTATACTCTCCAAAAATGTTCCACTGGAAAGACAGGAAAAACACTGACATAAATCCACAGAAGCACAGGAAAATCAGGATCACAGGTACCAGCTTACAAAAATAGTTAGGACTTTCTGGAAGTTTTAAATCAAATGGAAACTGTTTGATGAAAATACATAAACAGAACTGAGGCATTTGAAAACACCTACAAGTAAAAGAAAAGATCAGTACCAATGACAAAAATGTGAACTGTTCCAGCCAAATTCTGGAATAACTCAAAGAGACAAAGACTAAAGAGAAGGAGCCGTGTATACGTCACCATCTGGTAATTAATCCAAGGACTCCAGAAGAGCCAGGCTGATTCCTTGGGTTAGGAGTTGCTGATTCTAGCATTCGTACCCAGAACAGACAAGATGGGTAAATATTGCTGAAACGGAGCTCTGACATAGGAGTTTCCAAGAGTTTGTACTGAGACCAGAGAAATGATGCAATGTCCCTTATGACTGCCATAAAAATACGTGTACCTCCTTCAACACATAAACAAGCTAACAATACATCATAAACACAAACACACTAGAAACAGCTAGTCCTTTACATCAGAGCATTATGAAACCAGAGATCCTGAATCAGAATGCACATTCACTGTTAGGGAAAGGAAATTTCTTACTTGGTGGGAGAAGATAAAACACATATAGTAATAATATTCAGTGTAGACTCATCTATCTATAGAAATAGAATACTAATACTAAGTAACCAGACAGTTGTGAAAAACTGTAAAACAGAAACTCTACACTAAACAGAATACTGAACATCATGGGGAAGACAGTTAATAGAACCAATGGGAAAATGAAGAAAGAAATAAAATTAACTTCCTTGAGAGATTTGGGTGTCAGTCATATCTAACAGGCAAACATGAAAGGGGGGAAGCATTCAGAGTTCTTGGAAATTAACAGTATGATTGTAAAAATAAAACCCTCAGAGAGAGACTGAACAGCAGAACTGACCCAGATTAAATACCAAAAAGTGAATTGGAAAACTGAAAGATGTTATTGTCCAAGACCACAGTGCCAGAGGACTAAAAGCTGAAAACATTGTGAATTTATGTGAGGGGTTGGTGGGGAAAGGTCCAGAAGTTTGCAGATCTGTCTAATAGTTTTCCTTGAAGGAGATAACCAAGTAAATTACAGAGGAAAATCTCCCTAAGGTGACAAATGATGAGGGCTCATTAAATTTCCAGGAAAATTTATGGATTCCAGGGAATAAAAAGAACATTTTATTCACTTATGAGGAAAAGTAGGTAGTGTAAAAATCCTGAAGGAGAAATAATCAGACAGACATCAGTCTTCTAAAAGGTAGGCAGGTACTGGATATTAGCATGCAGTGCAGCCACAGCTTCAATTACGTAAGGAAAAATAATTTTCAACTAGAAATCTATACCCAACCAATCTTTCCAGTATAGACACATGATTGTTTTTTTCAATCAGGAACTCAAAAGGTTAGCATTTTGCACTTATCTGAAATGCATATGAGGAAAATATACTGTTACAGGATGAATGTGTTCCCCTAAAGTTTGTATGTTGCAACCCTAAACCACAGAACCTCAGAGCGTGACTGTATTTTGAGACAGGGCCTCGTTAAGTTATAATGAGGCTGTTAGGATAGGCCCTAATCCAATGTGAATGATGCCCTTATAAAAAAAAAATTAAGACATAAGAAGAAACATGAGGGATAGATATGCCTACACAGAGGGAAGACCTTGCTGAGGACAGTGGAAAGGTGACCAGTGACCAGTCAAGGAAGAAGCCTCAGAAAAACCCATACCTGCTGACACCTTGATCTTGGACCTCCAGCCTCCATGACTATAAGGAAATATATTTCTATTGTTGAAGCCATCCAGTCTATGGTATCTTGTTATGGTAACTCTAGCAAGCTAATACGCATATCAAACAAAAAGAATCCAATATAGTAGATTGCATAGGCATTAATAAAGAGTGGTAAGCAAAGATAACTTGCCCACTGCTTGATATTATCATCCAGTAAAATGCATAGTTTTACTTGATGATAATACCCTGTGAATTGAAAAACTGAAGAGAGATCTTGGTCATTTTTATGAATATGATTGCCAAGAATGTAGGGAAATTTTTTACACTTTAGTTCCAGACAATTTTAATAAGTCATAGAACTTTTAGGGAGGATGATTCAGGCCAATCAAATCTTGCCAAAGATCTACTTTTAGTGGGTGGTAGGTAGGTTATTAATTTTCATTCATAATAAATACTTTAATAGACAATAAAAATTGTGTCCACTTTAGGAAAAAAAAAGGCACAGCAAGTAAAACTAACAACACTGGGAATAAGGAAGAACAAAAGAAATCTAACCAATCCATCTAAAGACTCAAGTAGGCCTGGTGTGGTGACTCACGTCTGTAATCCCAGCACTTTGGGAGGCCTAGGTGGGTGAATCACTTGAGGTCAGGAGTTCGAGACCAGCCTGGCCAACATAGTGAAACCCCGTCTCTACTAAAAATACAAAAAGTAGCCAGGTGTGGTGGCAGGCACCTGTAGTCCCAGCTACGTGGGAGGCTGATGCAGGAGAATCATCTGAGCCCAGGAGGCAGAGGTTGCAGTGAGCCAAGATCACACCATTGCACTCCAGCCTGGGTGACAAGAGACTCTATCTTAAAAAAAAAAAAAAAAAACCACCCAAAATAAAGCAAAAAGACACAAGTGGGGGTCGGGGGGTAGAAAACACACAACCAAAAGATCTATGCGACAATGAAACTGTAACCACAACATATAAAAAGACTGAATTGATACATTTAAAAAACCAGAAGCTCAGATTGTGTGGAAAAAAAACAATCCAGCCATATACTGTTTATAAAAGGCATAACTAAAAACAAGAAGCATGGAATAATTAAAAGACAAGAAGCATGGAATAATTAAAATAAAGATAAGATATATATTGATTTAAAAAGAAGAAGGTGAGGTGAAATTAATGTGAACAAGAGAGTTTATTTGGACCAGGCTTGAGGATGGAAACTCAGGAGCATAGATTCCAGTTGCCCTGAATATACACTTCATTTAGTAGCAGTTACAAGTGGATTTGTAAAGGCAAAAATAGGGATACGGAGCGAGTTGACACAAAGTTGTCTGCCAAGAATTCTCCATTGGTTTGCAAAAATAACACTGATTAGTGATTGGCTATGCATTGTGAGGCTACAGGGTGTGGGTTACAGTGTCTGGTGTGGCATTATTAGGTTGATTTATAGATGCGTGGGGCAATCACAAGCAGTTTGAAGAGATAAATACATAACTCAAAAAGCGGAGTAAGCCTAGTATGGTGGCTCAGGCTTGTAATCTCAGCACTTTGGGATTCTGAGGCAGGAGGATAGCTTGAGTCCAGGAGTTGGAGACCAGCCTGGGCAACATAATGAGACCCCATCTCTCTCTCTCTCTCTCTCAAAAAAAAAAAAACAATTCAGTTGGGCATGATTTTTATATCTGTAGTCCCAGCTACTTGAAAGGCTAAGGCCAGAGAATTGCTTGAGCCTTGAGCCTAGGAAGCCAAGGCTGCAGTGAGCTGTGATTGCACCACTGTACTCCAGCCTGACAGTACAAGATCCTGTCTCAAAAAAAAAAAAAAAAAAAAAAAGGAAAAAGAAAAACCCAGGGGAGTAGGGTATGATTGCTATCTCAGTTTAATGTCTCCCTGGATGTAATAATTAATAGGACTCTTGCATTGCTCAGATAAAAGTTCTTTTATTTTCTTATATGAATCCGACAAAAAATGAAGACAGTAGAACGTGCATTTTACTAACAAATAATACAGGATTTCCAGAGAAAGAATAAAGAGGGCCATTTACTGTTGATAAAAGTTGTAATTCCCCAAACAGACATAACTGTCTGAATCTTTAGGCATTCAACCTCATAACTTCGACACAAAAAATTCTAAGACAGATAAAACAAAAACACAAATAGACACTTTTATAATTGTACTGGAGGCTTCTAAAATACCTTTTTCTTACACTGACAAATTAAGCCAATAACAGTAAGGATAGAGAGGATTATGGTTTGTCTCTGTATTTCTAATATCTATTTATCTACCTATCTTTGTATCCAGCTGAGAAGCTATCATTCTTTCACACATTTAAAGAAAATTTACATCTGTGTATATAAATTTACCATATGATAGTGGAGGCAGGTCCAATCCACAGGAGAGGACAAAGAATTACATCAATGATATTGGAACAACTATACTGCAATTTGGAAAAAAGCCATCAGAAGATTCTAACCTCTCACCACTCATAAACAAAAATGAATTATAACTAGATTAAGTAGTTAAAACTAGAAATCAGAATTATATAATTATTAAAATCATAAATTATATAATTATTAAAACAAATGAAAGTAGTTTGTTATTTTATGACAGAAAATGGTTTCCTAAACAAGGCATTAAACTTAGACTCTGTAAGTAAAATAAAGGTGGGTAGCTTTCGTGAAATAAAAATGTAAAAGAAAAGTTACTTGAGCTTCACATATATTAAATGGTCTTTATAAAGAAATAATATTCAGCTCCAGACCCAGACTTCCAAGTGAAGCTGATTTAGGTTCTTTCTCAAGATGACTTTGCACCTAGTCCATCTGTAGTCAGGGGTAAGAAAGACCTTCTTTTGCAAATTCCCATGCCTCTGTCTTAAAACTGTGACTTGATTTTAATTTTTAGTTGCATAACTCTTCAAGTTGAGTTCACTTTTATTTTTCTACTTTTAATATATTGTGAAAGGAAAGTCTACTTTGAAGGTCAAATTAGATTAGCTCTTTCTCTTGAGTGTCGACCTTTGCATTTTGTGTGGTGCTTTCCCATCCTGCCTAATTTATATTTCAATAGCAAACTTAATAGCAGTGTTTTTTTTTTTTGCCATCCTATGGTTTATATTTTCTATTATTAACAATGGAAGACACATAGTACATTTTAGCAAGGTTTACTCTGGCACAGCTGTCAGAGTATCTCTTTGCTATCAAGACCTATTCAACCATCTTTGCTAAGGTGTTAATATGAGCTGGTGATTCTTACTATGTGATAGATCATGTTTGTATGCCTGACACACTTCTAAGTGTACCCTGCTGCAGGATCCTAAGTGTCTCTGGCACACCAGACCAAACCTTGCCTTTTTCTGCTATTCAATAAAACGTATTAGATTAAAATAGAAAACATTGATATTATAGAGGGAGAAACTTGAATCTATTCTTTACAAAGAGAAAAAGAAATCATTAAAAAATATCTTGCTTCATTTTAACTATTGCTATAACACATTACTCATGTCATATTGTACAAATGATTTCAATGTGCCAGGATGAGTGATACATTAAGAGCTACTGCCCTAGAACATTACTTTTCATGTTTCTGCTGAAAATAGTAAGGCATGCTCAGATTTAAGGTATAATCTAGGTTTTCTGCAAGTCTATTTATAAATTTGTTAAGTATACTTAAAAACTTCTACACACATCTCCCTACCTTTTAGGCATGTGGATAATTGCATATGTCTCTTAAATACTATCTAATATGATTCTCCAAAGCTACCATTGATAAGCAATTTAACACCACTTGTAAAAACACTGGCCATGAAGTTCAGCATAAACAAGAATGAAAGAGAACTGGTTAGTCTAGAAAATTAGTTAAAATGTACTTTGAAAATGAATAAAATTAGAGACAGCGTACTGATAATGTCACTCAATAACTTTCATAAGAATGCATTTTTACAGTGTCAATAATAAAAGAAACACAACAAAAAGTCCTGATGTTTATATTGCCTTAAGCATATGTTATACAAACTAGCACCCACTTAATTCCTTTCATTTTTTTATCCTGAATATATTTTTATTTTTAAAGAGACAAGGTCTTGCTATGTTGCCCAGGCTGGTCTCAAATTCCTGGCATCAAGCAATCCTCCTGCTTCAGCCTCCCAAAGTGCTGGGAATACAGGCATGAGCCACTGTGCCCGGCCTTCCAATTTTAATTTCTGAAAATATATGTTTTTCGTAAATATAAGTGAATATTCAACTTCACATATTTTTTGCTATTGAAACTTCAAGTTCTTTTTTCTACTTCTCTTTTCACTCGACATATGCCTGGAGAAATTTCTGCGGCACAAGTGATAACTGTGAGATGGGCTGGGTCCTAATCTGTATGGTCACATCTCATGGGAATAACCAGAGCCTTTTCAGCAGCTGAGTAACAAGGGTTATCATTTTCTAACTTATTACTTCACTGCAATAAATGACAACCTAGTACCTGATTAAGGGAACGTAAGTATCAATGCATTTCCTCTATTATTAGAAACTCGCTATGTGCCATATTTCATTGGTTCATTATTCATATTTTTTGCTGTGTTATCCATTATGAGTTGTGAGAATCGTTGTTGAATGATATATCAAAAGCCTTACTAACTCAAAGACCTTCCACTGTGGGTGCCACGTGTCTCTGCACCACACCCCAGAGGGCCCACAGTCATTCTGCATTCAAGAGAGGCTGAGTAGGGGTAAGACTCTTTTTCTTCTCTGCTAAACTTCCTATTAGGATGATGAGATGTCTGCTATCATCACAGGGAATAGAATTTCCTCTTGCACTAGCCTAAAGAATGGGTTCCAGAAACGTCTACCAATTCTAACAGGACAACTGTAGATCTAATGACAAATCCTAGATGATTACAAAATCGACCAGAAGGGCCCTCAGTGAGTTTGACAGAGAAGATACAGTCTTGGTGGCCCTTGACCTTGAGCAGCTCATTCAAAAGTTAACCATCTCAAGCAGCAGAACATGCTGGGCGTGTGGCTCACACCTATCATCCGAGCACTATGGGAGGCCAAGGTGGGAAAATCACTTGGGCTCAAGAGTTCAAGACCAGCCTGGTCAACATGGCAAAACCCCATCACTGCACACACACAAAAAAACAAAACAAAACAAAACAAAAAACAAATTAGCTGGATGTGGTGGCGCATGCTGGTAGTCCCAGCTACTGGGAAGGCTTACGTGGGAGGATAACTCGAGCCCAGGAGGTCGAGACTGCAGTGAGTGAAGACTGCACCACTACACTCTAGCCTGGGTGACAGTGAAACCCCATCTCAAAAATATAAAAAATTAAAAAACAAAGCAACAGAACAAAAGGATTGCATGGCATGTCTTATAGGCAACTACTGGTAAAACAAATACTTACAGCATCCCCCATACTAAACTCACACACACTAAGCATTTGGGGACACATCTAACTAAGCTACCATGATGCCATTTTGTAAAATTTATAATTCCAACCAAATGTATACTGAAAAGTATAATACGCAGAACACGAAATATGTAAAATACCTTTTAAAGAATTAAATTTTATCAACTACTGGTAGAAAATATAAGACAGTTTTGAATAATGAAAATGCAAACCCTAAATATATCATAAAATAGCCGTCTAATTCTGAAAGGCAGAAAAGCGCAGTAGTTATAAGCATAGAGTAGAGATAGGCCATGTGGGAAAACCTGCCCAGCTCTATGACCTTGGACAAATTTCTGAAGCTTTGTCTATCTCATTTGCCTTATCTGTTAAAATATCGACAATGTCAGTACTTGCCTCATTGGAGGGTGTGAAAATCAGATTGATTAATTTATGATAAAGGACTTTGGTGTATGGCATATTGTAACCATCTGATATTATTAAGTCTGACTGATATTATTTTTTTTTCTCTGCTTTTACTATCTTCCTAAATATTACGTTGAAATAAAACAAAACAAAACTCAATAGCACCAGCTCACAACAATAATGGTTTTCTGAACTGGAACATTTACATGCTAAATGTCTTATCCTATGGGTATTACTGAAACTCATTGGGGCCTAAGAACACCTGAAATCTAAGATAGAGACTATTTCAACACCATAGGCTACTTGTTCTGAAATACGAACAATTGGTTTCTGGAATCCCATTCATATATATACATGTATATGTATATGAATATATATATATAAGTGTATATATATACTTATCTGTTATTATGGAAGTTTTAGAAAGTAGCTTTTTTTTTCCCATGAGCAATTAGAAATTTATATAAATTACAAAAATTTACGAAATATAAATTGTGAGTTACCTATTCATTTTCCTTTTATTTCTTTAAAAATAAGTCTGGAGTAATAAAATATATCAATTATTTTTAGAGAAATCATCTTGTCCAGTGCCAAATTAACTGCTTTTTATAGACCAATTCAATTGAGATAGCATTAAACATCAAAACAAGACAGAAGGTAGGAAGCTGAATAACTGTAATTAAATAATATAATGGGAAATTAATTTGGTTTCATTCAGGGCTCTTTTGGCAAGGTGGATCAAAAAGTGACCACATCATTTTAAAGAGTGCTTTTAATTTGACATGTAAGTAGGTAATTGAAAGACAGAAAGAAACTGATCTTTGTAAGTTCTTCTGGTTTGTCATTACTAGAAAATAAAGCAATTATTAAGTAAGTACAAATTAGCATTGTTCCCTAATTCCTTCAGCCTTTAATTGAAGGATATTGATGCCTATGTGAACACTTTATTATTCTGATTATCAGTCATTTACAATGAAAAGGTATTGAAGTCTTCCTAATTTCTATAAAATATTTTCTTTATGCAGCCCTCTACTTTGAAGGCTGAGATAAATCAGCATAGTTTGGCTTTTTATCCTAAAACATAATAGGAAAATCATAACTGAATTTCACCCTGATCTCATCAACTATACAAGTAGTTGATTGCTTTCGCTTTACATCATTCACTTCATTAATATGCTAATAAAATTTAGATATGCTTTATTTAGAAAATTATCTTAAATGTCAGTGAAGATCTAAGTCCTCTGCATTATTTATAGACATTGGTTTTCAGTTTATCTTTATATTGCATTTTAAATCAAGCCACATCTTTGTGGCCCTGGACTTCTGAAATTATCTTCACTTTTCTCCCGTGCAATGGACTGAATATTACTCCCCAAGATTCATATGTTGAAATCCTAATCCCGAAGGTGATGGTATTAGAAGGTAGGGCCTATAGGAGGGATAAGATCATGAAGGGGGAGACCTCATGAATGGGATTAGTGCCATTATAAAGAGACTGAAGTCAAGTAAGAGAAATGACAAACAACAACACAGGTAGCTATGAAATTTTCCATTTGTGATATAGTTCTCTGGAAAAAAAAAATCAGTTTCCCTTGATAAGTAATTACTCATCTTCTGCTGAGAGAGGTATTTTATATCAACTGATAAGGAAGCCCCTCTGAGAAAGATGATGTCTGAATACAAGAAGCAAGCCTTGTGAATATCTAGAGAAAGAGGAGGGAGGAGAAAAAGGAGAGAGAGAAGAGAGCTCTCCTGCCTTTTCCATCATGTGAAGTCACAGAAAAGGTCTGGTGAGATATTAAACTTGCCATTCCCTTGATCTTGGACTTCCCAGCCTCCAGAACTAGAAGAAATAAATTTATGTTGTTTATAAGTGACCCAGTCAATGGTATTTGGTAATAGCGACCTGAAAGAAGACATCAAGTTTCACTTTCACTTCGGTCTCCTCCTACCCACCAGATTCCAGCCCTTTTCCATACAGCAGCCAAACAGCCCTTTTACATTTTTTTAATTAGATTACTCTTCATGTTAATACTTTCTGATGGTTTCCCATGGTTTTTAGAATAAAATTGAATCTCCTTATCATGTACAAGGTCATAAATGACCTGGTCTCTTCCTACATCTTCAATCTTATTTATCTCTCTGGTCTATGTTGTTCCCGCTATGCCAGCCGTAGAAATTTCTACATGGGAGCTTTTTCACTAGCTTGTAACCTCTGCTTAGAGCAGTCTTTCTCCAGATATTAACAAAGCTGGCTCTTTCTTGTTTTTTCAACTCTAAATCCAAATATCATCTTTCTGAGAGGGGCTTCCTTCCCATTCAAAATAAAATGCCTCTCTCAGCAGGCGATAAGTAATAATCACGGGAAACTTATTATTTGCTCCAGAGTTCCGTATGGCAAATAGAAGGTCTCATAGTTACCTGTTTTGTTTGTTTACATGTTTTCTGTTATCACTTACTAGAACCTTATTCAGAAATAAGTTAATGTTATGAGGACAAATTGAAGCTGACTGTCACTCAATTTTCTAATTATTATTTTGTAAGGTCATAGCATCAAAAGATTTGTGTTTTCTTTACAGTGCACACTTATATCAGACAAAATCAAGTTTAGAGTAGCTAAACTACTCTAACATATTTCAAATAAAGGAAGTTTAATATATAGATATAGGGGACTGATTACAAAGGTTATGGAACAGATGAGAAGTCAGCAAGGAAATTATGATGCAACCTACCATATGCAGAATGTTTCCATCCCTAAAACGAGAGGGACAAAGGAAGAAAGTCGCCAAAGTCAAGCTGCTGGAAGAATAGAAAATTTTTCGGGCATGTTCTATGGGAGCTGGAACTAAGGAAGCATGGCCTAATTGGGGGAAGCTGAGTCACAGATAAGGCACAGTTAGAGATTCAATCCAAAATAGGGAGAGGAGGAAGGCTTGTTTTCTCTTCCTGTCCTCAGGTCTTTGGTGGGTACCTTCCATTGACCAAACCTACCTAGGAAGGCAGAAAGCAAAGGAGCCAGGGAAGTGTAGTTCTCTGGAATACAGAGCAGATCCTGGAAGGGCAGGGAATGCATAACCTTTAGTGAGATTTCAGAAAATTTATGCTGACAAGGAGACATACTCCCACAATCTACAATTCAGAATCTCTTTTGAGAAAGCCTTCCTATTTTTATTGCCTCATAAACCCTTGCCTCTGAAAATTCATCTTAGGTATTTTCTTTGCCATATCCCTTCTGAAGGGTTTATATAATCAACGTAAGAAATAGTTTCAAACAATTGTAAGCTACCATGTACTCTGGAACCACATTTGCTATTATTAACCCAAGAGGTCATGTGTTTATGGTACATTCTGGGGCAGTGTCTCTCAACCCTTCCAAATATAAGGACCCTTTAGAAATATGTATTTTTTATTAGAAAGCTAATACAAGTTTCAGGTAGAAAAATTATAAAATACATAAGACTGCAAAATAATAAACTTTTTCATCTCAAAAAGTACAAATAATTATTTTAACCATTGTAGTGTCTATTTCTCCATTTATTCCTTTTCCCTCTCATATATATACATACATATATTTATATAGGTAAATATAGCTATATACACATTTTCACACAAAATTTGATTTTTTTAATTGCATACTAGTATACATATTCCTTAACAATCTGCTTAGATCATTAAAGAATAATAAACATTTCTTTTTATCACTAATTATTCATTCACAGAATTGTTCTACAGTGTTTCCATATGACTGAATGTATTATATTTTAGTATTTCCTACTATTTGATGCTCAAGTGATTTCCAATATTTACTAGGGTAAACATTGAGATTAAAAAAAAAAAAAAAACCTTTGGTCAGGTGCAGTGGCTCACGCCTGTAATCCCAGCACTTTGGGAGGCCAAGGCGGGTGGATCACTAGGTCAGAAGATTGAGACCAGCCTGACCAACATGGTGAAATGCCATCTCTACTAAAAATACAAAAGTTAGCTGGGCGTGGTGGCGCCTGCCTGTAGTTCCAGCTGCTCAGGAGTCTGAGGCAGGAGAATCGCTTGAACCAGGGAGGCGGAGGTTGCAGCGAGCTGAGATCGCGCCATTGCACTCCAGTCTGGTGACAGAGCAAGACTCCATCTCAAACAACAACAATAACATCAACAAAAACTTTATAAATAAAACAGCATATATATCTACCTTTATTTCATTACAATAAATTTCTAGATGTAAAATGTTTTAGTAAATAATATAAAAATTATAATTTTTAATTGTCAAAATATTCTTCATAATTGCAAATTGATAGTCCAACTAGCAATAAATATCTATTTCTTTACATCCATACCAACAGTAGATATGATCATTTATTTTATTCTTTTAAGATTTTTTTATGGTGTCAACATTATTAGAGAAGGGGAATAAAGGACTTCTTTTTTACTTAGAAAAAGAAGTTTTTTTCCCACCACAAGTCCAGATTATATTAATTGGAATTTTAGTGTCAATTATTAGTGAAAATAGAGCCACAAACATGGGTCCACATCTTATTTATAAGGAGTGGTCCTGCAGCACTATAATACCCAAATTAGAGATTGTAAGAAAGCACCAACTTGCAGGTAAGAGAAAAGCATGCTAATGGAAAGCTTCAATCCTAAGAGCAGGGAGAATGGTTTCCACTTCATTGGTTCCTCCACATGTAAAATTACTGCATGCTTAGGAAGGTTTTCAGTCTGTGAATAACTCAAGATTTTCCACAGCAATAGTTGAGAAAATAAGATTTGCCCAGCTGCTATGATCCATCAGTGATATAAGGACACATGAAAACGGTTTTTGCTGAGTTTCTGTAATGGTTAGGGCTTTTTCAGTAGCAAATAACAAAAGGAGAATTCTACTGGAGCAGAAAAAGTGGGATTGAGAGTTTAAATAGAGCAGGTACGTTTCTGTTTCTTCCCCTTTCTTTAGCTCTGTGTCCCCGTGTGTTAGCTTTTTTGTCAAACAATCTCTCTCCCTTTGTGGGGAAAGATGGCCTCCAACAGCCCCACACCTAGTCTATGTCCCTACAACTTGTAATCTAAAAGAAAGAAAAATACCTCTCTTCCTCTGCATCAAATGCTTAAAGGAACTTATTATTGGCCCTACTGAGGTCACCCATGAACATGGTAAAAGAAAGTCACTGTGGCAGTCAACCCCACTGATGTAGTTTAGATACTTGACCCGTCCACATCTCATGTTGAATTGTAATCCCCAATGCTGGAGGTGGGGACTGGCGGGAGCTGTTTGGGTCATGGGGGGCAGATCTGTCATGGCTGGGTGCTGTCTTCGTGATAGTGAGTGAGTTATCATGATACCTGGTCATTTAAAAATGTTGGCACCTCCCCCTCTTGCCTCTGCTTTCACCATGCGACAGCTCCCACTTTGCATTCCACCATACTTAAATGCTTCTTGAGGCCTCATCAGAAGCTGTGCAGATGCCTGGTGCCATGCTTCCTGTACAGCCTGCAGAACTGCGAGCCAATTAAACCTATTTCCTTTATAAATTACCAGTCTCAGGTATTTCTTTACAGCAATGCAAGAATGACCTAACATACCCACCAAGACCATTGCTACAGAAAAATCAGTATCATGCTGGTTATCAATTTCCTGCTACTATTCTTTCTAGCAGACCTCTCTGAAAACTGGTCAGAGTAGAAAAGCATCTACTTAACTGCTACCTTCTGGTGAGAAAAACCAGTAGGCACCAAAGCCAAGTATCAGAAATCAAGACATGAGGTCAACATTTCTATTTCAAAGGCTATTTACAGAAACATGGCTAAACACAGAGGGCCAATTAACTGGGTAACTAAAGAACTGAAGGTCCAGCTGGTGAGTAGCTAAAGAACACACAAGTGATCTTTTTGAATTGAGGAAGCATCAATTTCTCAGAAAGTGACGGAAATTTGCCTATATTATACAGAAAGGTCTAGTGGCCTTTCCATTGATACTTGCTTTGGTGAGGAACTGTAGACTAGTGTCCTCTTCAGTTGTAGCAATCTGTGTTTCATAATGTCAGTAGAAATAAGGTGTTTTGTGAAGCTTAATGGTTATAAATTACAATGGATAAAATTGAGCATAAGCAATAGGCTAATCTACTGAATATTCATCGATTAGATGTAAAAACTATGAAAAATAAAATTTTTACATACTCTGCATTTACTCATGTGCTCCCAGACTGTTAAAAATGAACCTCTTTCTCTGTTGTTTTACTGGCTTTCTTTGAAAAAACAGACATCCTCATAGAGTCAGGATAAATTCTCAACTTTCTTTGCACATTTAGATTTTTACTTAAGAGTTTCAATTTCTGTCGAGGCCTAGAATTGATAAGGCCTTTTTACTTTCTCTCATTTTCACATGTTTCTCTTCTGACTTCTCTGGTTGACCACAGAGAATCTGAGAAACGAAACTGGGCAACAGGTATCATATTTTTGAGGTGGGGGCATGGCGGCTCACGCCTGTAATCCCGGCATTCTGGGATGATGAGGTGGGTGGATCATGAGGTCAGGAGTTTGAGACCAGCCTGGCCAACACGGTGAAACCCCATCTCTACTAAAAATACAAAAAATTAGCTGGGCAGGGTGATGCATGCCTGTAATCCCAGCTGCTTAGGAGGCTGAGGCAAGAGAACCACTTGAACCTGGGAGGCGGAGGTTCCAGTGAACTGAGGTCACACCATTGCACTTCAGCCGGGGCGACAGAGGAAGACTCTGTTCCTCCCTGCCCCCCACCAAAAAAAGGTACCAGATTTTTGAAATCAGAATTTTGACTGTGAAATCTTGAAAAAGTTACTAAGGCTCTTTGAATCTCAGTTTCTTTGTTGTAAAATTGGGAAAAATATACTTTCCTCATCAGGTGAAGGTGAGAATTAAAATTGATACCATAGAATGTTTCTAATACATGTAAATATAAGGCAGAACTTAATAAGAACTGTTATTTACAGAGGACCATTTAACATAAGGACAAAAATCCCAATTGCATTTATTTAAAAAACAGGATTGGATAAACTGTAAGTTAATAATACTAAGTGTGGTGTGTTGATATGTAATCATTTAATTAGAAACCAGGATCTTAAAATTGGTTCATAATGATTGAAAAACTCATTGATACAATGAAAAATATGAGTGCAGCAACTTGTTTCATTAAAGGTATCTGCATTTGGTACAGATTATTGCTTTAAATTAGGTAAAAATAGAGCATGCATGTTGATTTTACTGTAAGCTGATATACACTTAAAATCTCAAATTTGCTTTTCCTTTACTGAATTTTGGGTAGAAAATTATCTTCTTCACCATTATGCCTCACATCACATTTCTTTACTGTCCCTAGCTAAGCTGCTAAAGAAGATACATGTGGAATCTGCCCAAATTCTTTTACCTCCAGATGATCTTTTAAATAGCATTCGACATAATTGAGTTCAGGTGGCAGCTGTCAGCGAGATAAATCTTGAATGAGATTAAGATGAATGACAGCACAGCTTGCCAACGTCCCATTGCCCCAGAAAGAAATGAGAAATTAATGGCATCAGCATTGGTGGTGTGACCAACGAAAATACAAATAAGACAAGGAAAGACAATGTTTAAACATGCCATGCATATTTCAGTGATCATAAATCTCTGGCTTCCTTTTGTACCTTTAATATTCCCATACTCCTGGGATCGATCGTGTAGAACCAGAACCGAACAGTACACATTCCGAGGCTTGCTGGGAAGGATTTGGAGGTAGTAACTCTGGCAATGGATCCTTCCTTGGAGCCAGATGAGTTGACGTACAGGAAGTGCTTACCACTACCTTGAAATAGATGAACACAATTTTTTTCAGTGCAATGATAATATCGCATGAGTCGGAATGTATTGCAACCATTAACAGATATCTTTTTATCCTCATACATACACACAATCAAACAGAACTCATTTTCATTTTGGGAGTCATATATCAATAACATTTCATTCTTCTGAGCCAAAAAAGTGTTACTATGATCATGTGATTCACAAAATTCCCTTGAGCCAGTGACTCATAAAGTAATCAAATACTGGTTTTGAATATGAAGGTGTATTACTGTTCTCCTAATTTGCTCAAACCTGTCAGATTCCAGCAATAAAATACTTCGTATGCTGTGCATACAGCAAGTACAGAGTAGGTACTGGGGACTGACTAGTATAGTATCTTATTTTCAGTTGCTCTGATTCCCACACTGGCCAGGGTACTAGTGAATGGCTATAACTGCAAAGTGAAATGTGATTCTTCGGGTCATTACATTAGTTTTTTCTGAGTAATACACAACTTCTTTTCTTCTCAAATGCATTAGTATGTGAAAGATTTCTGCATTTAAACACAATTGCATTTTTTTCTGTTGCCATTGTCAGAAATTCATCATAGATACCATTCCCCTTTGTGGATAGGTAAAATATATATATGTGTGTGTGTGTATTTTTTCCTTAAGTTAAATATTTATTTGTAGTCTCATTCAAAACTATTAATGTTTTCTATATATATTATATGTTAATATATATTTAATTATAT
>NW_012101249.1:245304-255338 GCF_000951045.1 Mandrillus leucophaeus
TTCTCTTTCTTTCTCTCTCTCTCTTTCTTTTCTTTCTCTTTCTTTCTTCTTTCCTTCTTTCTCTTTTCCTTCCTTCCTTTCTTCCTTCCTTCCTTTCCTTCCTCTACATAATTTTTCTCTCTTAGTATCATAATGAGACTTTTGTTTTTGTGAAACAAGTAGCACAATATTTTTCTGACTGTAAAATAAAACCTTCTCTCCCAATATTTGGAAACAGTATACAAGATCCAAAAAGTTTGAACTTTCATTAAAGTACATTTTTTTTTTCATGGTTAATCAACAAATTGGGCACTAATGCATTGGTAAACTTTTATTATAGCTTATATTTCAACTATAGCACTCTTCTGCCTTAGTTGTACACTGGTGAATTTGTTTATCTTTCCTAGTAACTGTAAACTTTTTAAGGAAGGGATTATATTTCCTTATTTTGTATTCCCAGAAGCTCCTAGTACACAGTAGCTATTCAGTGTATTTGTTCAATTCAATATACATGGTCCTTGCTTTTGAGAGACTAATTATAGATTAAAGATAGAATAATTTTAAAAACCATATTGATTAATTTAACCACAGGATATCTTAATGACCATTTCAATATGATTTAACATTGTAATCAAGCCAAGGCTAGTGGTCTGATACATTTTGAGGGAAGTTCTCCAGACTAAAGTATCCTCATTGGTTGACAATATGCGAGTTTTACTCAAGCTGTTTGTTCTCCATAGCTATTAGGCCTACTGTGCCTTATGTAAACTTCTACAGCTCTGATGAATTTCATAGGATTGAGATGAGTGGCTTCATCTAAATAACAATAAACCAAACTTTATATTGAATACATTTTGTTACTGTTACGTAACTGACTCTACTGTGCCTTCTTCAAATCTGATCTCTCAAATCACTCAAAATCCAGGTCTCAACTTCATAAAGTAGGATATATAAGGTGAAGTAAGTTTGTGTTTCTGATCCCCAAGTAAATTGCATTCCAGAAATGTTCTCATCTTTGGGCCTGTTTTTGTGAGTTCTTGAGGACTATCGGCGCTGCCTGAGCATTAGTTAGATCTATGGGCTACATGTTTGTTAGATGCCCTATATACTTTTTTAAAGTTGATAAATAATTATGTCTATGAGATGAAAGTGATATTTTCATATGTGTACATAATATATAATGAGCAAATCAGGTTAATTGGGATATCTGTCACCTACAACATCATTTCTTTGTGTTGGGAATATTCTATATTTTCTCTTCTATTTTGAAATATACAATTAATTATTCTTAATAGAATCAACCTACTGTGCTACTGAACACTAGAACTTACTCTAATTGTTCTGTTGTACCCATTTACCAACTTCTCTTCCAAGACACTTTTTGAAGTGGTAACCTACTATCTCTTTTCTTCTTTTCTTTTTAAAGGTAGCAGTGCTCTGCAATTTTGATTAATGTATTACTAGTCATCTCATGTTTCCCTGCTCTGCAAACCTGGACATTAGCCAAGCTCAAACTGAGCCTTGCTTTGCTTTGGGAAAACATAAAGCAAAGCAAAGCTCAGTTGGAGCTTGACTATGAATTCATTAAGACCAATGTCTTTCCTGATTCTTCAAATTCTATAAGGTGCAGTTAAGAGTGTCTGACCTGAATAGGTATGTATACATGTAAAGTCTATTTCATGTTCAGCCCAACTCCAAAAAGTAATAAAAAGTGGTCCCATTTATAGAATTTTTATTTTAGAAAATGAAATCGCTACTGTGTATAGCTATCATTATGCACATATATTGTGTATTCTTGATCTGATATAGTTGTAACATCCCAATTTCAATATTTGAGAGAGTCCTCCAACTTAAAATGTTCTATTTCTCTACATCTTAGCAGTTTCTAATAAGTCAGTGACTTAATATTGGCCCTCTGTGAATGCTAAAGCCACTAAACTGAATACTTTAGTCCAAAATTATTTTTCTAATTTATAGTAATAATACAAAAATAAGAAGTTTACAGGGGAAAACATTTGTGGGGTAGATCTTACAATATTCGGAACATGGTTTATTTAATGGTCCTTTCCTGGATTTTGAATATTGTGTGTAGTCTGGAGTTAGATAATATTAAGTATTTTATCTATCTATATTTTTGTATTTTGGTTGACATTTCCAGGACAAAACATTATTATACCATGAACTGTATTACGTAATAAGCCATCTTCTCCTTCTAGCAGTATGGAAAATATACTCCTCAACACAAATTAATATAGAAGTAAAAATAAACATAAACACTGAAGTTACAATACCATAGTAGCAATATACTTACTCTGACCTGGCATCTCTCATTGGTAGAATGTATTTATAAATCAATTTTATTTGGAAAGACTTGGCCAATTTGTTCAGCAAAATATTAGCATTAGCATTGTCAGTCCTGCCAATCAGTTCTAGTCTCTGTGTGAAAGCCTAAAAAAAAGAAGGTAAAAAAATTAGTTTGTCCACATTAGATAATTTAAATGTTCATGTTTTCTTAGTTTACTTTTATTTGAAGCAATCAGTGAATTTATCATGTTACTGTTCTTTAAACATAGATCCTTAATTTTTCATTTTAAACCATTTTAGAGATAGGCTATAGACATAGCCTGACTAAAATTTATGTTTCAAAAATCTTGTGTTTTGAAAATATACAAAAACATAACATTCATCAATTGTCTTCTTAGTAAGATTAAAATCTAAAATGTATAGATAAAACTACAGGGAACTCATTTTTAAAGAGAAAAAGTTATTATAATTAATAAGTATTTCTTGATTTTTAGGTGTCCATTTCAGTTCATTCAGTAGAGTTGGGTCTGATACCCTAAGACTTCATCACTGGCATCCCTTATATTCAAGCATCATTTATTAGCAATATATTATTATGGTTAAGGCTTTACAATTAAGCCTGTTTTAAAATCAATTTATGGTTACAACTTCAAACATATGCCATTTCAGAATTTATTTGCATATCAACTAAAATGCCACAATGTGAGAAAACTTACCTATCTAAAAATAAGTAAGATAATACTATGAATTTAATGAGATTATAAATGCAAAGTACACAGTGCTTAGCACATAATAAGCTCTCAATAAATATTGGTTAATAGTAGTGTTATTAGAACTAGAAATACATGCATGGTGAATTTTTATTATGGTCTATGTTCTTTTATTATGTGCTTATCATATTTATTAATCACAAAATTGGTTGTATATTTTGGATTTGATTTAATACTTTGAATTTGACTACTCTAATGAGTTAATAATTATTTAGGCAGAGTCAGTAATTATGAATGAGTAAACTTTCTAGAAGTTAATGTAGAGCACATTGAGAGTTACAAAAGTGGTGTCCTTTAGGGGAAAAGGGAGCTGAGATTGATGGATATGTTTTTTTTTTTTTTTAATTATTGTTTTATTTCCATAGGTTATTGGGAAACAGGTGGCATTTGCTTATACGAGTAAGTTCTCTAGTGGCAATTTCTGAGACTGTGGTGCACCCATCACCCGAGCAGTATATACTGCACCAAATTTGTAGTTTTTTATCCCACACCCCCTTGCCACGCTATTCCCCTGAGCCTCCAAAGTTCATTGTATTGTTCTTATGCCTTCACATCCTCATAGCTTAGCTTCCACTTATGAGTGAAAACATATGTTTGGTTTTCCATTCCTGAGTTACTTCACTCAGAATAATAGTCTCCAATCTCATTCAGGTCAGTGCAAATGCCATTAATTAATTCCTTTTTTATGGCTCAGTAGTATTCTATATATATATTATATTAATATGTTATATATTAAAATATTTTCTACATATATTTATATGTTACCTATGTGTATGTGTAATTTTTCCTTCAGTTAACTATTTAATTTGAGTTCAAAATTGAGGCTATTAAAATAATTTATAATTAAAAGTATTCTTGATTTCCTGTGGTATTTTAGTATTGTTATTCAGATACATGTTTTTAAAGCATTATTTGTGAGTTAGTGGTCAAACAGGCTTCTCTTTTGAAGCTTTTCTTTTAAAAAACTTGTTGTCAGGTCAATTGAGTACCCTTCATATAATCAGCATATGTATTAGTTTACCTTTATCTCCCAGCATTTAATTCTTCAGTGCAAGGAATACTCATGTGCTGTACGCTTGAATACAATTGAAACGGAATACAACTGAAAATTGAAGTGGCTAGAATATATTGCAAAGGAGAATTACATGACCATGTCACACCACTTAATGGCCTGGATTTTTGCCTTTTCATTGTTTTGAAGGACATTTCAACAATATCCTTCAAAATACAGAAGATCACAAAAATGAATACACAATTTTTTAGAGCAACTTTAGGTTTAAAGGAAGTTCAGAGGAAAGTAGAGAGTTTCCTGTGTCCTCATACCTCTCCCACAGACTATTTGTGTATTATTAACCTCTTGCATTAGTGTGGCACATTAGTTACAATTAATGAGCCAATATTGACACATTCTTATTAATTAAATATTGTTTTGGCTATTCTGAGTCTTTTGCCTTTCCATGCAATCTTCAGAATCAGTTTATTAATATCTACAAAATAACTTGGGATTGGAATTGCATTGAATTTATACATCATGTTCCGAAGAACCGACATCTACAAAATATTGTCTTATTACCCGTGTACATAGAACATCTATATTTTGGCTTCTTGGAAGAATGATCTCATTATTACTACATAATGTTATATAATGTTTCTTTTTATCCCTGTAATCTTCCTTGCTCCAAAGTCATCTTTATCTAAATTTCTACATTCTTTTGATTAATGTTAGCATGGTATATGTTTCTCCATGCCTTCACTTTTAATGTGTGTATATATTAAATGTAGGTTTCTTACTGACAATATATAGTTGGGTCTTGTGTTTGTATCTATTTTGACAAACAGGTGAATTTAGATGATTGGCACTTAAAGTAATTATTCATATAGTTGGAGTAATATTTATACATCTACCATATTTTTCTCCATTTTGTATTCAATACTCTTATATTCTTAATCTTTGTTTCTTCCCCCCCCCTTCTGTTTTTTCTGTCTTCTCTGGCTTTAATTGAATATTTCACGATTCTGTTTTCATCCTCTCTTAACACATCAATTTTACATCTTCTGTTTTTCCATTCTTTTTCTAGGGACTGACTTTGAATTTGCAATATACATTACAACTACCAAACCAAATCCTCTGTCAAATATCATCATACCATTTTAGAAGCAACTTACATAACAACGTAACTAACCCATTTCATGGGTAGTACAAGTACTGTAAGACAGTATTTTCAATTATTCCCTCTCACTTCTTATAACATAGTTGGGTATTTCTATTCCCCTAGGTTGGTTAGGTTCCGGGAAAATGTTTTTCTTGAAGGCAGGCCTTGTTAAGAATAGAACGCTCTAGCAATACTTCAAAATGGCTACTTTTCCCCTTTTCCCTGCTGAAAACTGAGATTTTTCTTTCATCTTTGCTGTGAGAATGTGGGAGGGCCCCTGAAGGGAACATTGACCAAAGTGTGTGGGCTGCCAAGGACTGGGTCCCCATCACATTGTTTTCTCTCAAACTTGTCCACATTGAGGCTGCAGCAATCTGTCGACTACAGTTAGGATTCCTACACCAGTACTTGTTCCCTGAAGAGTTCCCGTTCATGGGCTACTTGCCCAGGTAAGTTGCGATACTCTGTGTCTGGCTGTCTGGCTGTCCAATGTTGGGGGTAGTGGTTTGCCTGTGACTTCAGTTCTCTAATGAATCTAAAAAGAATTGATTTTCAGTTGGTTCACCTTTCCTTCTATAATGATAGGAATGATGCCTTCCAAGCTCCTTACATGCTGGACTGGAAGATGCAAATAACTTACATCTATTTTTTTTTTAAAAAAAACCTATTTGACTGAAAATGTCTCTTTTCACTAACACCCCTTTACAAAGGCTGCCAAAATAAGAAAATTTCCATAAAATTTATTTTTCTAATTTATTTATTTATTTATTTATTTATTTATTTATTTATTGAGACGGAGTCTTGCTCTGTCGCCAGGCTGGAGTGCAGTGGCACGATCTCGGCTCACTGCAACCTCTGCCTTCCAGGTTCAAGTGATTCTCCTGCCTCAGACTCCCAAGTAGATGGGACTACAGGTGTGTGCCACCAAGCCCAGCTGATTTTTGTATTTTTAGCAGAGATGGGGTTTCACCATGTTGGCCAGGATGGTCTCAATCTCCTGACCTTGTGATCCCCCCGCCTCGGCTTCCCAAAGTGCTGGAATCACAGGTGTGAGCCACCGCGCCCGGCCTAATTTTATTTCAGTAAGATAAGTGGGGAACTTTGAGAATTATTGCAGCAAAATTTTCAGGACAAAAGAGTACACATGAAAACAACTTGAACTATTCCTGTAGCATCGGTAAACTGTTTTCTATCCACACTGTCCTTTGAAATATATTGTATGTACCACCAAATATTGGGTTAGGAAAACTGAATATAGTATTTAATTTAGCCACAGGAACAAAAAAAGTTTTCTAAGTTTCACATTTTGTTCCCAAAATACTGCTTGTTTGTTTTCTTATTTGGAAAATCACAACACAGGTGGCATGCAAAGCCAGAATACCTAGACAGCACCTGTCAAACCTACTGCGAACAGTGGCTTAGTCATTAAAAACGTGCTTTCTTTAAATCCATGGTATTTTTAATTAAATAAGAACATCTGGATTTCTCTACATTCTGTTGCCTTTTATACACTTGAGAATTTCTAACGCATTTAGACTGCACGTTATCAGACCAACTTTAAAACATTGTCTTCAGTAAGAAAAATATGGTATAATTCAATGAGCTATAATAACTCTTCATGTACAATAGGGCTTAATTGAAAGTATCGAATATATTCATCCTATATTGGACGTGAATAAATAGCCTTGATTTTGTCCCAAACAGTTAAATAACTAACATATTTGTATAAATTATTTTTATAGTTCAGTTCTCAAATACTATAACATATATAATGATAACCAATGTACTTCCATCTCAGAAGCAGATCCTATTTAATTCAGACTTTAAATATTTCTTTTTCCATTTTGTAGTGTCAACCCAACGCTGAAAGTCAAATATTTAGAGCAGTAGGAAAAGTAGTAATTAGGTTCACTGACACAAATTCAACCAGTTTTGCAAAGTTAGGAACTGAATTCTGATTTAAAATCTTGTATTTATGTAAATTTATTCCTCCAATTGCATAAATACATTGAAATTTCACTAATTCAGATATTTCTTTTCAATACTTTTAGTCCAATACTTAATTATAAAAGGCCAATTTTAAGTTTCTACAACAACCTGAATTAAGTCCAACCAAATGCTCCATCCTTTGTAATAAGTTACAGGCTCCTAAAGTAACTCAAGTCACAACATCTTTAGAGTCTCAGTAATTTACTAATAAAGAAAAGTACTTAAAAAACAAAATTGAGATATTTCTTCCAGCCTGGTACCTAACAACATTTCAAGTACTTGAAAAATATTCTAACAACATTGCAGGTACCTGGAAAATTACTGCACACAGGTGGAAACAATAACATATGCATTATTTCTTTCTTAAATAGCCACAGTTATTTTCTAATGGGGTATGTGTCTTTTGGGCACTACACAAATTTCCAAACGTTGAAATTGGACTGAACATCACCTCCTTTTGCTATTCCAAATTTTCCCCAGTAAATGTCACTTTTGTGACAGTAACTACTAAAACCAGTTTAGCAAAGGTATGATGTCATAGAAAGAAATGTTATACAATCTAATGTTTGCATTTTAGGGTTATATCATGAAACACAATGTGAAGAAAATTAATTCACTGTGAATGATCATCCACCATTTCACTGCAGGATATTTATTTTGGCACAGGACAATCAATGTCATGTAAGGCCCAATATCAAAGCTAACCATTCCAATTATTAATTAAGGGACTCTGGGCTGAGTTATCGAAGTATATTCCCACTTAATATCTTCAAATTTGCATACTCAATTTTGCTCTTATAAAATTCCGCAGTTTAACACAAAAGTCAGAAAACTGATTCTTGGCTGAAATATTAATGCATGCCAAGGCATTCATTTTTTTTTTTTTTTTGAGACGGAGGTTTGCTCTGTCGCCCAGGCTGGAGTGCAGTGGCCGGATCTCAGCTCACTGCAAGCTCCGCCCCCCAGGTTCCCGCCATTCTCCTGCCTCAGCCTCCCGAGTAGCTGGGACTACAGGTGCCCGCCACCTCGCCCGGCTAGTTTTTTGTATTTTTTTTAGTAGAGACGGGGTTTCACCGTGTTAGCCAGGATGGTCTTGATCTCCTGACCTCGTGATCCAGTCGTCTCGGCCTCCCAAAGTGCTGGGATTACAGGCTTGAGCCACCACGCCTGGCCCAAGGTATTCATTTTAAAATTTGAGAATGTAAAAATGTACCTGGAAATTTACAAGACACCATTGCGAATTTAATCTTTGACAATTTTTAATTCTGAAACTCTGGCATATCTAAGTTTGACTTTATAAGAGGGAAAAACTTTTGTGATTTCATATATATACATGCATATATATATATATATATAGGAGAATCATAAAGGTGAAAAGTTGCTTAGCTTCTTCAAATTATTAATAGAAATACATGAATTATTCAGAAACTATGTACTGTATCTCCATGTTATAATACCTTACATTGAATTATACTTTCAGAAATAGACTCATTCTTTATCTAGCGAGCTCAGACCAGACCCACTTTCAAACATTTATAACCTTTCAGTTGCTTCATTGAGACCTACCTATTTGTATCTAGCAAAATCCTTGGGGAAGGTCAATGTAGCCTCTCGCACAAACTTCAGAATTTATTAAAGCAGATAATAAAGTTTAAATGTCTGAACTGCCACAACATATTTAGAATTTAATGGTAAATCATTAAACCAACTCGCTTTATTTATATGACTCTATGAAAAGATCAACAACAGTCACAGGACAGGTATTTATAGAAGCAGAATTTGTGTTTGTTTGATTTTGGACTGTTTTACAGCTTACTACTTGCCATTTCAAAAGCTACTTAACTCTTCATATAGTAAGATCAGAATGCATTCAATTAATTTTATAAAATCGATTACACTTTAATTGAATACTACCAGGTGTAGTATTCTAGAATATTGTATTCATTAAATATATCTGAATTTTACCTCTCCCAAACTGACACCAAATATTTTCTGGACACTTTTCATTTAATACTTCACTTTTGCTTGTGTAAATTTATGATTATAAATTCTTAAGATTCCTGGGGCACAGATTTTATATTTTGCGTCTTAATTGGCTACAATTAGTCAATGAATAGAGATTTCCAATTAATATTCAACTTTTACCTTAAAACCTCAAATTCAGCATCAAAGTGTACTATCCTCAAATCACAATACTTAGTATCAGAGTGCCAAATATATATTAACCAAATTCAGAATCAAACACTATGCTTCATGGACATTTTTTTCACATTGTCATCAGCAGAGAGTAAAAAATTCTAATTTGTTTTTTAGATGTGATTAGCTACAATCTTGAGATTTTAAAACTGTTTTGTTGAGTCATTCTACTATAAGGTAATTAATTTTACATTTTTCTGTTAAAAAAAAAAAAAGTTGGTACTTTTAAAGGAAAGCTAGCCGGGCTTGGTGGCTCACGCCTACAATCCCAGCACTTTGGGAGGCCCAGGCGGGCAGACTGCCTAGGGTCAGGAGTCCGAGACCAGCCTGACCAACATAGGGAAACCCCATCTCTACTGGAAATACAAAAATAATAATAATAATAATAAAAATTAGCCAGGCATGGTGGTGCATGCCTGTAATCCCAGCTACTTGGGAGGCTGAGGCAGGAGAATCACTTGAACCTGGGAGGCAGAAGGTTGCAGTGAGCCGAGATTGCGCCATTGCACTTTAGCCTGGGTGACAAGAGCAAAACTCCATCTCAATATAATAACAATAATAAAATTTAGGGGGGCGGAGCAAGATGGCCGAATAGGAACAGCTCCAGTCTCCAACTCCCAGCCAGAGTGACACAGAAGACCCG
>NW_012101249.1:262703-269230 GCF_000951045.1 Mandrillus leucophaeus
AATAATAATAATAATAAAATTTAAAAAATAAAGGAAAGGTATGCTTCGACAGCTTCAGTGCCCTAGGAAGAATCATACTTATTGCACTAAAGAAAAACAATAAAAGATAATTTCTCACTTCTAGTGATCTGAATTCTCTCCCTGCTTTAAATTAAGAGTCAATTTTAGACTTTTTTTCCCCTATTTTCCTGTTCATAAAATAAAGCTGGCTAATAGTTTTTTAAAAAAACTATTTTTTTAAAAATAGTTTTAAGACATCATGCTGTGCATGATGTCTCTTTCAAAATAGCAAAAGCTCCATTCTTCAGAGTCAGATTTATTCAGTCTGCCTCTGCATCCTCTGTAATTTCTGCCTGTCTCTCACTCTCAATAGAAGGGTGTCTAATGACTATCAGGTGAAATGCTGTCAATCTCTTTTGTGCTTTTATTTTCTTCCCTCAGATTTTCAACGTGTATCTGAAATTTTTTTTTTCTCACTCTGTCTCCCAGGCTGCAGTGCAGTGGCACAATCTCGGCTCACTGCAACCTCCGCCTCCCGGGTTCAAGTGATTCTCATGCCTCAGCCTCCCAAGTAGCTGGGACTATAGGCACACACCACGACACCCAGCTACTTTTTTGTATTTTTAGTAGAGACAGGGTTTCACCATGTTAGCCAGGCTGGTCTCGAACTCCTGACCTCAGGTGATCCACCCACCTTGGCCTCACAAAGTGCTGGAATTACAGGCGTGAGTCACTGCATCCGGCTAACATCTGCAATTTTTAAAGGCTGTGAAATGTAAATATGGCCAGCGAGAGAACGAAGTTTCCTCAAAGTTGTCAGAATGGAAAATATAGATGCAGTGTTTCTGGAGGCGAATGAATTTTTCTCATAGCATTTGATAAAAATGTCTGTCGTTACATTATTTTGATTTGCTTTTTGAAGAGTGATACGATGACTATTTCCTTTAAATGTCATAAATTGTATTTCGTTCCAATAAGTTATGCTTTAGGAATTAATCTCCTTTGAGACTAATTATTGCCTCTTTAAATAAAAACACTTTTTTTTTTTTACCAGAATGTCTTATTTTAATGCTATTAACTGTTATCAAAATCAATATTATAAACTCCCCCCTCCACTCTGCTCCCCACAGTATGCATTAATCTGATACAAAAAGGAAGCTTCTGGTTGTGGCATGCCAACACAAGGTAGAGTCATCTTATTCTGAAAGCTCCTAAGATACTTAGCAGCAAGAATACCTCAATCACAGGAAGATGAAATACAAGTGAAATTGGTTGCCATTTCCTGTAAGTTACAGCTAGAGGCAAGGGATTCTGAATCTCCACATCCTCATATTCAAAGAACCCTGAAAAACCTCTTTATGAGACATTTATTTCTCAAGATGCCTTTGGAAACATGAATTCGCTTAATAACATTTCTGTAACTTTATTTTCCAAACTGAGATTACAAGTAAAACTTGTTTCATGGTCATGCAGGAAGGCAAAACTAATAAAATAAATGACAGATGCTTTTATTTAGGTAAAATGATAAGTGGTCACTATTATAAAAGAGCTTTGACTACATTTAAATTTCAGATATATTTTACCTGGAGGAGTGTGGAAAGCAAGTAAGAACAGAAGAATAGTTATTTTCATTGAAAATGGGAAATATATTATCACATTATTTTAATGAATATGTAATGGGCAGAACTGTAGGCAGGATTGTCCACTGGTTAAGTCTGAAGGCATCGGAGCGCTAGACTTTGATTTGCATCCTGACTCTACCACTTATTAGGTATGTGACCTTGGGTAACCTACTTAAATTCTCTAGAACTCTGAAGCAGTAAGAGATAATTATAGTATATACTTCAGCCTCATGGGGTTGTGGTAAAAATTAAATGATCTACGACATGTAAAGTACTTAGAACATAGTTGCAAATTAAGGCTACTCTCCTGAGAAATTTAGAGAACAGATATAAAGATGATTCTATCAGTGGAAATAAGACAACTAATTGCAAGTTATTGATTGAATAACTACTATAGACAAGGTAGCATGTCTTTCATTTGGATGTAGACTGATGTACAAGATAAGATTGGTAAAATACGAAACAAATCCAAAAGAATCTTACAATACAAGATAATAATATGTATTGTTTTAAAGGCAAGCTCTGAGTCAAACTGCCTGAGTTAAAAGCCACATGCTGATGCTTATAAGCTTTGTGACTTTGGGAAAATTTCTCAATCCCTACTATGTCTCATATTTATCATTTATCAAAAGAGGATAATAATAATAATTTACAGCTCATTCGGATTACTGGGATCATATAATATCAAATATTGATGTAGATCATAAATGCTACGTAGTTCAACCAATAAAAGATGGCTTAAATTTGGTGGAGGAGGAAAAACTTCATAAAAGGTGTGTACTAATGGGGGACGACCACTGAAAGACAGGCCATCTTGCAGTCCTTACTTAGGAAGAAGCTTCCAAGGAAACTCAACTATTGTAAGGAAGACAAAGACAAGGATACCAGAGGAAATGTTACCTTCTGACACCTACTGCTATAACAAACAGTAAATACAATCTTAGTCCTAAGGCAGATAAACATAAAAATCTCACACTAATGGCGTTTAAATCTCAGTTTCTTTTACCCAGTACATAGTGTCTACTATCAGCCAAAAATTACAAATCATACCAAAACAATGATACTACGAAGTGTTGATATTAATAAAAGCCAGAGTACTTTTGAGGTACAAGAACTCAGTTTGTAAAAGAAAAACATAAGATTTACAATGAAAAATACAATTTGGAGGAGAATGCAGAGAGTCCTTGATGCTAAACTGAAAGGCAACGAAGAGCCTCTGATCATTTGGAGGACCAGGAGTCACCAATTATAAATATTAATCTTGCATCAGTGTGAAGAGTGGCCTTGTACAGAAGAATACTTGCATTGTAAATGAGCGGTCTTGACATCTACAATAGCCCAGAAGTGAGTATGGATGACAGATGTGAAAATGCAAAGATATGAAAACATATAATCAGCTGAGAAAGAGAGCTAACAGAATTTGAAATCAAGAGAGAATTAACAGTGTTAACAATGATGATGACAATAACAGAAATACTAGGGTCATGAGAAGAAGATGCTTTCTGCAAGGAAGGCAAGTTTACATTTGAATACGTGACTTGGAGATATGAACAATTACCTAGTGTGCAAATGATAGTATGGAACTCAAATGTGGAAATAAGTGATTGATTAGTGGTATTAAATACATATAATAGCAAGAATCAGGTTGTTACAATTTAAAAAACTGTAAAAGTCCTTGAAGAGAACTAGAATATATTCAAGAGGACAGAGACTGCATTTTGTAAAATATCTTTACACTATTTAGATCAATGACCAAGAATGAGTGACCAATGATTATTAGTTGCAGAAATAATATTTTGCAGAAGACAGATTGAAGGGCACCAAGGAAGGTGTGGATAGTGAGGGGAGGGGGATACAAAGTACATGAGCAATGGTTATTTTTATATATATATATTTATATTATTTATTATATATACATTATTTAATATATATATCAAAACAATAATCATTAGAAGAGAATCTAGACTAAGTTTATTTCATTTTTTCTTTTTTGATTAAGGTCAAAGAGAACTATGATGCTTGAAGACAAAAAGTATGATATGGTGATAGAGTAACAGTTTAAGGACAGTCAATGAAATAAATTCAAAGAAGTAAGATTTTGGGAAGATAGAAATGGTTAAGTTTAGTGGTTTATTATTTTACTGGGAAATAGAGTCTAAATAAATATATATTTAGGAGATTGTTTTTGGAGAAATTACAGTTTCTAGATGCTTATAAAATGATGAAGTAATTTATCTGAAAAGTTTTCAGATTACATATTCACAGTTTAATCATGCCCTCCAAGATTCCAAATGAATTGATTCACTCACATATTTTTCACTCAATATCATCTCACGGCATTTTGGCATAAACAAAAAATGCAAGCAAGCAAGCATCATTTGGGTCCTGCTTGAAACAGTTGTTAAGTATTCTTGGAAATATTTTAAATAAATATAGACAAATATACCAAAGAATATTTGATTGGGTATCTGATTCGGATGGTACATGTGGATGAATAGAAGGGGTTCATATTTTCAGACCAGCATTGCTTTTTGGCAGCAAAATGAAAGTTACTGTTTATTTGATGCGGTGAATATTTGAAGAAATATTGAGCAGCTATAGATAATCAGGGTTTGTTCTTGTTGTCTAATATCACTAAGGTAAAAAACCTGTCTCAGAGAAAAATAAACAGGAAGGACTCTAACCTAAACACTCACTATGGTTTCATAGAGAAACACTTATATTCTAATTATGGTTAACTAGCAAACAATGGCTACCATTTATTCCTTTCCACAGAAAATTTTTAAGAAAACTAAATCTGCAAGACACATTCTGAGGCTTATCAGCCAACAAAGTCACCTGGATTTATTTTTTGATGGTATTGTATGTATGGAGTGGAATACTTGTATTTCTAAAAAGTGAAACAAGACAAGGAGAAAGTAGAAATGATACTGATATGTAGGAAGAAAACCGCAACTAGAGTAAGAAGAATAGAAAAAACATACTTGTTTTAAGCCATTTGGTATAGACAAAATGCAATGACAAACATGATATCAATTGCAGCATTTTTTTTTTATAGAAAACAAACCATCAATTACTAACCATTTTTATGTCATCAGTTTTACACATTTTGGGATGTTCTGAGAAATCCACATTAAAGGACAGTGGTCTAAAATTCTCTTTTTTAGTTGTGTCTCCATGAGGCTTTGCTATCAGGATGATACTGGCCTCATAAAATGAGTTAGGCAGGATTCCCTCTTTTTCTGTTGATTGGAATAGTTTCAGAAATAATGGTACCAGCTCCTCCTTGTACCTCTGGTAGAATTCGGCTGTGAATCTCTCTGGTCCTGGACCTTTTTTTGGTTGGTAGGCTATTAATTATTGCCTAAATTTCAGAGCCTGTTATTGGTCTATTCAGGGATTCAACTTCTTCCTGGTTTAGTCTTGGGAGAGTGTAATGTGTCCAGGAATTTATCCATTTCTTCTAGGTTTTCTAGCTTATTTGTGTAGGGGTGTTTATAGTATTCTCTGATGGTAGTTTGTATTTCTGTGGGATTGGTGGTGATATCCCCTTTATCATTTTTTTATTGTGTCTATTTGATTCTTCTCTCTTTTCTTCTTTATCAGTCCTGCTAGCAGTCTATCAATTTTGTTGTTCTTTTCAAAGAACCAGTTCCCAGAATCATTGATTTTTTGAAGGGATTTTTGTGTCTCTATCTCCTTCAGTTCTGCTCTGATCTTAGTTACTTCTTGCCTTCTGCTAGCTTTTGAATGTGTTTGCTCTTGCTTCTCTAGTTCTTTTAATTGTGGTGTCAATTTTAGATCTTTCCTGCTTTCTCTCATGGGCATTTAGTGTATAAATTTCCCTCTACACACTGCTTTAAATGTGCCCCACAGATTCTGGTATGTTGTATCTTTGTTCTCATTGGTTTCAAATAACATCTTTACTTCTGCCTTCATTTTGTTATGTACCCAGTAGTCATTCAGGAGCAGGTTGTTCAGTTTCCATGTAGTTGAGTGGTTTTGAGTGAGTTTCTTAATCCTGAGTTCTAGTTTGATTACACTGTGGTCTGAGAGACAGTTTGTTATAATTTCTGTTTTTCACATTTGCTGAGGAGTGCTTTTAGACCAATATTCCTGATAAACATCGATGCAAAAATCCTCAATAAAATACTGGCAAACCGAATCTAGCAGCACATCAAAAAGCTTATCCACCATGATCAAGTGGGCTTCATCCCTGGGATGCAAGGCTGGTTCGAAATATGCAAATCATTGAACGGAATCAGCATATAAACAGAACCAAAGATAACAACCACATGATTATCTCAACAGATGCAGAAAAGGCCTTTGACAAAATTCAGCAGCCCTTCATGCTAAAAACTCTCAATAAATTCGGTATTGATGGAATATATCTCAAAATAATAAAAGCTATTTATGACAAACCCACAGCCAATATCATACTGAATAGGCAAAAACTGGAAGCATTCCCTTTGAAAACTGGCACAAGACAGGGATGCCCTCTCTTACCACTCCTATTCAACATAGTGTTGGAAGTTCTTACCAGGGCAATCAGGCAGGAGAAAGAAATAAAGGGTATTCAATTAGGAAAAGAGGATGCCAAGTTGTCCCTGTTTGCAGATGACATGATTGTATATTTAGAAAACCCCATCATCTCAGCCCAAAATATCCTTCAGCTGATAAGCAACTTCAGCAAAGTCTGAGGATACAAAAACAATGTGTAAAAATCACAAGCATTCCTATACACCAATAACAGACAAACAGAGAGCCAAATCACGAGTGAACTCCCATTCACAATTGCTTCTAAGAGAATAAAATACCCAGGAATCCAACTTACAAGGGATGTGAAGGACCTCTTCAAGGAGAACTACAAACCACTGCTCAGTGAAATAAAAGAGGACATAAACA
>NW_012101249.1:269868-297053 GCF_000951045.1 Mandrillus leucophaeus
GTGAACAGGCAACCTACAGAATGGGAGAAAATTTTTGCAATCTACTCATCTGACAAAGGGCTAATATCCAGAACCTACAAAGAACTGAAACAAATTTACAAGAAAAAAACAAACAACCCCATCAAAAAGTGGGCGGATATGAACAGACACTTCTCAAAAGATGAAATTTATGCAGCCAACAGACACATGAAAAAATGCTCATCACCACTGGCCATCAGAGAAATGCAAATCAAAACCACAATGAGATACTATCTCACACCAGTTAGAATGGCAATCATTAAAAAGTTAGGAAACAACAGGTGCTGGAGAGGATGTGGAGAAATAGGAACAGTTTTACACTGCTGGTGGGACTGTAAACTAGTTAAACCACTGTGGAAGACAGTGTGGCGACTCCTCAAGGATCTAGAACTGGAAATACCATTTGACTCAGCCATCCCATTAGTGGGTATATACCCAAAAGATTATAAATCATGCTGCTATAAAGACACACGCACACGTATGTTTATTGTGGCACTATTCACAATAGCAAAGACTTGAAACCAATCCAAATATCCATCAATGACAGACTGGATTAAGAAAATGTGGCACATATACACCATGGAATGCTACGCAGCCATAAAAAAGGATGAGTTCCTGTCCTTTGTAGGGAAGTGGATGCAGCTGCAAACCATAATTCTCAGCAAAGTAACGCAAGAACAGAAAACCAAACACCGCATGTTCTCACTCATAGGTGGGAATTGAACAATGAGAACACTTGGACTCAGGGTGGGGAACATCACACACTGGGGCCTATTGTGGGGTGTGGGGAGGGGTGAGGGATAGCATTAAGAAATATACCTAATATAAATGATGAGTTAATGGGTGCAGCACACCAACACGGCACATGTATACGTATGTAACAAACCTGCATATTGTGCAGAACATATTGTACCCTAGAACTTAAAGTATAATTTAAAAAAAAATTTTAAAAAAAGAACAGTCGTTACAAATACAGGCTTTTGCTTTAGATACACACGAGTTTCAGTACTAAGTTCAATAAGTGCCTTCTGTGTAGCTGGGGGAAAGTTAGTAACCCTTTCGGCGCATCAATTTCCTCTTCCGTGAAAGACTCAAGGTTGTTGTGAGGATTAAATGAAAAAGCCTGTTCAGAGCCAAGTGCACGGTGATTGACACTCAGTGAATAGTAGCTACAAAGAGTCACATCAGTTTTGACAACAAGACATATTCTATTTAGGTGGGCATAACAATGACCTACGTTTAGTTATATGTTATTCCTTTAAAAAGAAGTAAACAATAGCAACTGTAAGAACCTCTCTTCATTTGCTTTGTGTGGAAGTAGACCGTTTAATAGTCTTTTGTTCTAAACTAAATAAAAGTATTTACTTAATCATTGAACAAATATAATATTTAGAAAATATCAGAACCAGTTTTTTGTTGTTCGTTTGAGAAGGCACCTTGCTCTGTTGCCCTGGCTAGAGTGCAGTGGCGTGATAACAGCTCATTGCAGCTTCAACCTCCTGTGCTCAAGTAATCTTCTCACTTCAGCTTCCCAAGTAGCTGGGACTACAGATACACACCTGGCTACCTTATTAAAAAAATTGTAGCAACAGGGTCACACGATGTCTCCCAGGTTGGTCTCAAACTCCTGGGCTCAAGTAGTCCTCCTGCCTCCTGCAATGGCCTCCCAAAGTGGTAGGATTACAGGTGTAAGCCTCTGTGCCCACCTATAACCAAATTATTTTTAAAAGATGATACTAAAGATTTTTCAAAGTATATAATGAGTATAGGAAATATTAGTAATATTAATAACTATTCATTTTATACTAATAGTTGTCATTTTCCTTGATAAAATCTCCTTTCACCTCATGCTTATATGTTCTGGTGGCATAATAGAAGAAAAGTCAAAGGAAAAGGAAAAATAGGAGGCAACAATAGAAGAAAATGAGAAAAAAACCAATATTCATAGTGTAGATAAATGCTATTATGCAAAACTTTACTATGCTGAAGAAAAATGTTGACAATAAAAAAATTAGAATAAGTATATACATTTTTTAAGTAATTGTAAACATGAAGGGGATATTTCTAGAGCAGCCAAAGAAAAGAGACAAAAAGAGAGAAAGCTTTTAAAATAACCCGAAATACATTCATACATCATTAAAAAGTGAGATCTTGCATTACATACACCAAACGACATTATAGGAATAATGCTGTCTAATTCACTGTAAAAGTAAAACAACTAAAGCAAATCAACCTTATGATTAGTGTTGCACTGTCAGTGCTGATGGTCATAATTATCATAGTGGTTGTGAGTGATTCATGCATGGCAATTGCCACTAAAATTGAAACTAATTATGTAGTAAGTCAAAGTTTGTTCCATTTAGGAAGTTTCAGAACATGACTGTTGGTAAAACAACTAAACATTTTATTAAGAAAAGTACCTTTCTGCTGACAAAGATAATTGCATTTTAGTATGTATGAAAAAATTGTTCACACCATTACCTGAAAATGCAGAGCCTGTAACAATACAAAATTTGGAAATAGAGATCTGGATGATTTTGTATAATTAATTATGAAGGAAACATATGTCATTATAGAGATGTTATTGCACTATCATAAATACTATCTCACAGGTCAGTAGAGACTCTGTAATTTCAAAAAATAATAAAATATCAACTTTGACATTATATAAGAAAAAGAAAAACATATAAAAGATAAAGAAAATATAAAATTAAGAAAGTCATTGGTTTTTCTCTATGGAAATTATAAAACAGAAATGATAATATCTGCACAATAATTCAGAAGACAGTTATTTATGGACATTGAAATTGCTGATATATTCAGATTGCCATGTAAATGTTGTTAAATTAAATTAGCAGGAGGCCATTAGCCTGAGGTTGTCTCTTTGAGTTTCTGCAAAACAAACTACAACCTAACTTAGTATGTACACAAACTATAATAAAACTTAGGAGTATAACAAACAATAGAGCTTCAGCCAGTCATAGGCAGGCAACTAATCACAACATTCCGAAAGAAGGCAGATGCCTAGCAGTACAGCCAATCAGGGGATTCCCTAAAGCGCTTCTGTGTTTCACTCATAAAAACTTGCTCAAACTCAGGCAGAGCTCTCTGAACCTTTTCTGGTTCTGAGTGCTACCTGATTTATAAATCATTTCTGCAAAAATAACTCTGCTAAATTTAATTTGTCTAAATTAACAGTTCGGTGTCAGAAGTGGGATGTGGAGGAAACCTCCCACGACCCTCAGAAGGGCCAAGTGACCAAGCAAAGGTACTTGCTGCGTCCATTATGTCCATTGCTCTCTTTCAACAAGTAAAGGTTGTGGGTGAGTTTTCTCTTAGATTTGAGCTCCTCAAATTTGTGTTTTGAGCTCCCTGATTTTATTTGAACAATTATTTGATATGACTGTGCCCAGGCTCATATTGAACCTCACAATAAAACTAGACTGGATCCAATAGCTAAGGTTACTACCTAAAATTGTAGGTTCATCTGTGTCCAAGGTATCTAGAACTCCCCCATCTAGAACACCAGCTGATTTCATATATAAGAACTATGGACCTAGAATCTTTGTTTTTGTACAGAAATGGGTAAACTTTACCAAAGGTAACTTAGAGTTACATTGGCTACAGTGAGAAAACTCTTTAGAAAAGTCATGATGCATGTCTTTGTATCTATGGAATTAAGAGGTCCACCTTGTGTGTATTTTAAAACCCAAACTGAGAGATTTCAAACTAGAACCTTGTGCCCTGAGATTTCTGCCTTTACTGTAAACTGCCAGGCTATTGGAAAAGAAATTGCCCATATTTTCACCAGCCATTGGATGAATGCACTCACATTGGCCTGGAATGTTTCCCTGCTAGAAAAAGTACTTAAGGGCTTGACTCCCAGGACAATAACCAACCAATCCCTCAGATTAAAAAAAGCATATTTCTGTGGTGCGAGTTTCAAGTCAAGCCCCCAAAAGTCTATAGTTTTAATCTATCCAATTGATATTTGTATCTTTTCAGAAAAACGTTTGTCAGAATTAATTTTTTTTTCTATTCAATCCTGCTTCACCCAGTGGAATTACTCAGTCAACTAAAAAGCCTTACTTTTGTTTTAAGTACTTGCCATGGCCATCTTGTCTTAACTGGGCTTTTAGCTATGCCATTCTTTCTTGGTTTAGGCAGACTACAGTATTTAAGCCATTCTTTCTTGATTTAGGCAGACTACAGTATTTAAGCCTAAAATTTAAGCTCTGTGACTTTAAAATTTAACCCTGACTTCTGTAGGACCTCACAGATATCATTTTAAAATGCAAGAATAGAGAAAATGATAATGATGAAGGAGAAAGAGGAGAAGAGGGAGGAGAAGAAGGGGAAGGAGAAGAGGAAGAACAAAGAAAGAAGAGGAAGGGAGGGAGGGAGGGAGGGAGGAGATGAGGAAGAAGAAGAGTGATAGGAGGAAGAAGAGTAGCAGGAGGAAAAAGAAGAGGAAGAGGAGGAGGAGGAGATATTTGAAAATTGAACAAATGTACAAATCTTAAAAGTTTTCCCACAAATATTAGTAGAATATTTAGTCATCTAGGAAAGCAATCTTGTTCCATGTATTAAAAAAAGAATTTGACTCCTGATCTTTAATAAATTAGTGAGTTTCATATTATTGTACCTGAAACATGGTTTAACTTTTCAAATAAAAGCTATAAGAAAGGCTTCTGTCTGTCTATATATTTTTGTCTAATTGTCTGTATGTTATGTATGTGTGATATTTTTCTACCACCTTACAGGATTGCCAAAATCAAATTGTAAAAGAGCTCTGTAAAATTGGCTTAAAAAAATGAGCACTTGCGTAAATTAGATATTCCTTAAACTCTTAGAAAGAAACTAACGCAAATTATTTTCAAATTTACATGATCTGGGATACTCTTTGGTAAATAAAAGTTAATTAAAGTGTGTGAGTTTGATTAAAGCAGGTACATCTCCAGATTTTTCAACACTAGATATAATTTAGATGCACAACTTTTTCTACCTAGGTTTATTAGTAAAACAAGCTTATGTTATCTCTATATTAAAAAAATTGTCAGCAAGGAAAATAACTTACGATGATGGCTCGTTGTTTAATGTCTCATCTTCACAAGCAATCCAAGCATAATCATAAAAACAACTGAATTAAATAGATGTAAGTAATCTAAAATTCCCAGGAGAATGATGTCCTTCCTATACTAGCTGGTTTTAACGTTCTTTTATCATCAAGAAGAGAAAGTTGGCCGGGCGCGGTGGCTCACGCCTGTAATCCCAGCACTTTGGGAGGCCGAGGCGGGCAGATCACGAGGTCAGAAGATTGAGACCATCTGGCTAAGACGGTTAAACTCCATCTCTACTAAAAAAATAAATAAATAAATTAGCCAGGCATGGTGGCAGACGCCTGTAGTGCCAGCTACTCGGGAGGCTGAGGCAGGAGAATGGCATGAACCCGGGAGGCGGAGCTTGCAGTGAACCGAGATCGCGCCACTGCACTCCAGCCTGGGCGACAGAGCGAGACTCCGTCTCAAAAAAAAAAAAAAAAAAAAAAAAAAAGAGGAAGTTGAGGCTAAATCTGTACAAATAACCACTTAAAGTGACCTACTAAAAAAAAACTCTGTAAGGACAGAGATAAAATGTTGCCTCTTCTATAGTTTCTCATTACAGAGACCAAAGGTAGTTTAAACTGTTAGTACACATGTTCTGTCATACCAAAAAAAGTGTACTATGAAAAAGCACATGTTTCTAGAAATTATGATTCATGGATTTGCCAATCTACAGAAAGCTGGTGTGATATACCTCAGTTGCTTGCTTCCTTCCTAGTGTTCCCTGTAAATTAAGGTCACTAAAAGTTCATTATTTGAATTCATACATATAACTCAAATTACTAGAAATAATGAGAAAAACCATTCTAAATTCAAATATATAAAGATGGCAAGCTATGTTTTTGGTAAGAAAAGCTATAAAGTATAAAGTTGTGTTTTTGTTGTTTGTTAAATAAAAAAATATATATATTTCTTTGTCCTAAAGCATAAGAAATGGCTGTTTCAAAATGGGAAAAAGAAAAAGTATAAAACAAAAACTGAATGGATGTAAGGGTGTTGTAGAAGGAATGGACAGATATTTTATGTGTGATCAAACTGGCCGCAATTAGTAGGGAATCATTTTTAAGTCTTCTAAAAAATTAAGGTTTTATATCAAAAGTATGCTGATACAAAACAAGAATTTGATTCTCTGTGTTAAAACAACAAGGTTTACTTGGAGTCTTGGTCTGCTTTTAGTAGAAAATTGTGAAAGGCTTTCCTTTTAGATAATTGACCTAGGAAACAAATATTCTGTATTTTATCAAGATAATTTCCAATGCTTCATGCAGTCTGTAAAGGATCTTTCATTTCTTAAGAAAAGTGAGTTCTGTTTACTAAATGAACTAAGGTTTTTCTTTCCTATAACTATGTACCTTTCTGCATTTGTCTTTAAATATTTTAATTATTACTCTAGCTAAATGAGTAAGCATTGTTTCACAGTGCCATGTAATCCTATTTTAATCAAGTATTTAAAACCTCTTATTTTTCACGACTTCCCAAAACAAAGTCTAAATTAGGATCTTTTGACTTTGAACTAACTTCAGGAGTTTTCCACAGGCCATAGAAATATCTCAAAATAATTTTTTTCTTTCTTTCTCTTTATTTAAAGAGAGGTGTAAAACTAATTAGGCTTATCTAACATGTTAAATGGCATGGGGAACACTGTCAAATAAGTGATACTAAACCTTATTAATGTGATACTAAACACATATTAATAACATATCATGCAATATAACAGGTTTCTGATAACTGTAAGATCCCACTATTTGACTAGATAAGAATTCCCAGAATTTTAATGTAGAAACTGATTGGCACCTAAATTGCTAACCCAACATCAAGTAGAAGAAGAATTAATTTGAATGCCAAGGAAATATTGTTGCAGATTTTCATGGTAAGTCAGCCAATACTGAAATTGTTAAGATACTGTGTTAATTTTGCATTGCTATAAATGAGTACCTTAGGTTGGACAATTTATTAAAAAAAAAAAAAAAAAGATTTATTTGACTCATGGTTCTGCAGGCTGTATAAGCATGGCACCAGTATCTGCTTGGCTTCTGGTGAGGCCTCAGGAAGCTTATAGTCATGACAGAAGGAGAAAGGGGACCTGCTGTATCACATAGTGAGAAAGGAAGCAAGAGAGTGAAGGAGGAGGTCCCAGATACATTTTACCAATGAGCTCTCATATGGACTCATTACCAGAGGTGGAGCACCATGCCATTCATGAGGAATCCATCCTCATGACCCAAACAGCTCTCACTAGATTCCATCTCCAACACTGGGGATTACATTTTAACATGAGATTTGGAGGGGACAAACATACAAACCATATCATATATGCAATTTAAGTGAACACAGTAAGATTGACCCAAGTCAAATTATCTATGACAACCTATTTAATAAACAGTGCTATATACCTGAAATGAAGAAACAAATGTGTTATTTAAAAGTAAATTCAATGTTAATTGTACACCCATGGAGGACCCAGATGACTACTTGGTCCTTCCTGAGTCCTTAAATCTTCCATTATTTAAAACTATGCACTCCACGAATCATTATGGAAATTTCAAAATGACTTAAATTATGAAAAAAAATCGGAGTGACTAGCCTAAAATTGCTAAAATGATTTGTAAGCATTTTTTGGTTTGTCAAACCCATAATTCTGGGAACACAATCAACTCTTTAGGTGTTACATTTCTACCAATAAACCATTTAAACTTTTACAAATGGATTTCACTCAATTGTCACCTATCCCATTGAAGGGATATCAATGTGTTCTTGTAGTTTGTATGTTTCCTGGTTGGACAGAAGTTTTCCTGTATGGGAAAGTCAATGCTATGACAGTAACTAAGAGATCATTATAAATGTTTTTCTTTTATGGGGTATTCCTGTATTTCCAGTGATGGAGGCACTCATTTCAATGCGCAGATCATCAAACAGTTAAATAAGACATTACAAACACAATGGCATTATGCAAAACTAACTGAATAGACTGGATTGCCTTGGGCAAATGTATTACTGCTGTCCTTGATGGAAATAAGATCCACTCCCCCTGGAAAACACCAATTATGAAATCTTATAAAATAGTCACTGGAAGGCCTTTACCCATAATAATAGAGCTGTCTGTACCTCCCGTTCTTATAAATGACTAAATATTGCCAAGCTTTAATGTGTTATGCCAGAGTATATGTTTACCATGTAAAAAAAAAAGCCCTTTGTGACCCACCAACTGATGATAACCAAATTTTTCATGACCCAGGACACAGAGAATGGGTCTATTGGAAATGACACCAGGGAAAGACTGCCCCTGAGCCCCACTGGAAGGAATGATAGCAAGCTCTTTTAAGCAGTCATACTGCAGCAAAACTTTATAACCTTCAGTCTCGGCTCCACATCTCTCAACTCAAGAGGACTCCTCCAAGACTGCACATCATCTGGAGACCTCAAGGCAAAACTGACCAAGGAGATTTCTCTTCAGAAGAAGATGACATCCTAGATGTGGCCAATTTTCCCAAAACAAGGATCAAAACTTCTCCCCGCTCTCATTATGAAAACTTTGTCTTTTTTATTTTTTCTCTGTGTTTCTTTTCTGTTTACAAATGGTAAGATAATGCCAAAATCCAGATTTCACAGTTGATAACTTCTGTAGAAAACCTAACTGCATGTTGACTATGTCATGTTAAACCAGTATCCCTACATGATCTTAGAGATCCTCCATTTCACACTAAAACAAAATTTACTGATATTCCAAATGTGACCATTTTCGCATATTGTAGATTTGGTTCTTCTATAGGGTTAAACTTTTAGATTCACATATTCATATTCCTTGTTTAAAGCTACCAGTAGCCAAAACATATAGTGAGGGTTTTGCAGTTAATTCTGCCAGAAATTAAATCAGAACAACAAAAGATAGTTTGACATTTTGTAGACAAATATATACCCTAATTGTTGATGGCCTTTAACCATGCAATGATTTGATAATAAAGTCCTGGATAAATTTTACTAGTGCTTTCCTACTAGTGACTCTTAAATCACAAGACATCTTAAAGGGAACTGTCGCTGTGGCCCTTGAAGATATATTTTTATTTGTAGAGAATTTAAAAATCAGCCATATGCATAGAAATTCCATGTCTCAAAAAGTGGCTAATCTGGGTTAAGGATTTTAATGGCACCACTCACTCCACAATCAATTGGAAACTGATAATTGATCTATACATTTCATTTTTCACTGTAAAATAAATAAGATTTTTCTAGCAGGTGTTAATAGCTGTAAATGAGCATCTTTGGGTAGAACACTCCTTTCCTGGCTGGGCATAAATATAATAAAGTTATGGTTAGAAATCAGTCTCAAATATTAACTGATAGAGCTGACTACACTGCAAACACTATGACTGCCTAGTACATTTCTTTAAGTTCTCTTGATAAGGTTGTTTTAGATAGCAAGATTACTCTGGACTACCTGTTGGCTGAACAGCAGGGAGTATCTGCAATAGCTAACACCTCTTGCTGCACATGGATACATACATCTGGTATAGAAACTAATTTGCAAGAATTCAACAAACAAGCTATTTGGTTAAAACAAGCAGATTTCTCTTCTGGTTTATTTTTTGATTTATGTGATTTTAATTCATTTGATTTACAGGGCTCCTGCTATGGAGTAAACTTCAGTGTCTTGGTATTATTCTTCTGATAGTCATCATAGTAGTCTCCCTGGTACACTGTATTCTCTCAAGAGCCTTAAATGCTTGTGTGTAGCCATTCACTGTGTATCAAACGGTCTTACTTTGGTTAGAACCACAAAAGCACAAAGAGAACATAATCATTTAGCTGACTCGATGTTGTACCTAGTGAGTTCTATACTGAGATCAAAAATGTCCACTATGATGGTGATAAACAGTAGCATCTGTGCCCAAGGTTTGCATCAATCTCTCAAGATTGAGAGGCTGACCAGAAAAGGGAATTGTCAAAGTAAATAAGCAAGAGGCCATTGCCCTGAAGTCTTCTTTGTACTTTGAGTTCCTAGATGACCAACTGCAACCTAACTAGCACAGAAATAAACCAAAACTAAATTTAGGAGTATAACAGACAAATTTCAGCCAATGAGTCGCAGCCAACTCATCACACCATGCCCAAATGAGGCAGATGCCTAGCTCTAGTGAATCAGATAATTTCCCTACTTTGCTTCTGTTTCTGGCTCATAAAAGCTTGTTGCTCACACTGAAAGGTGGAGCTCTCTGAACCACTTTTGGTTCTGAGTGCTGCCCAATTCATGAATTATTCATTGTGCAAATAAACTCTGCTAAATATAATTTGTCTAACATTCTTCTTTTAATAATGTTTAATTATTAGGATACACTTTGTTAATATACATAATGTAATATAAAGATAATAGACTAGGCTAAATTGTTACAATTATACCACTTTGCTTTTCATTGTTCTGTTTTTCTCCAAAGTACTTTTGGCTTAAAGTGAATTGGATGTCAAATAGACCATCTTTGCCACTTCTTGCTGCAAGTGTGTAAATTTATAAGTAAAAGACTACTCATCTTCAAAGTTATATAGGGACAGCTTTTTTCAATATTTCTCTAGTCAATTCCAGTGTTTCATTCACTCGGTAGACAAGAAAGCCTTCTTTACTTATGCAGTGTAGTATTAAACAGGGTTGCCAATGAAAACAATGTGAGCCACATATGTAGTTTTAGCATATGTAGTAGCCACATTTTATGAAGTAAAAAAAGTAAGTTTGTAGTAATAATGTATTTAATCTAATATATCCAAAATGTTATAATTTTAACATATACTCAATATACAACTTACTAGTACAATATTTTATATTCTTCGTTTGTTACCACATATTTGAAATCCAGTTTGTAATTTACACATAGAGCACATCTCAATTTTTACTGGCCACATTTCAAGGGCTCAATAGTTCCATGTAACTATCTGCTATCACATTGGACGGTGTAGGTTCAGAAGAAAGTGTTTTGAGTCAGAAAATCTGGTATTACAATCTACCTGCTCAGTCATCCATGTAACATGGTAAAGCTTTTTAACCTTTCTAAAAAAATAATATGTTTTACATCACAGTGTTTTAAAAATACTAAATGTGACAACATACATAAATTCTTTTTCTCACAGTTTCTGACTCTCAGGAAACATTTAATAAATGTTAGTTCTCTTCCTATAAATCATTCTGAAATTTCTCATTGTGTTTGAAAAAAACTTTTTTGTTTATTCAGCATACATCACACATCCATCCATCCATCCACAACTCTTTGAAAAACTAAAAACACTAATGAAAGCATCTTTATTGCAGTAGTTACATGTAACATCTTATTTAACTCACTCTTCTTCCCCCACTATCATCCAGAAACTTCTACTTTTCTTTTGTTTCCTATAGCACTTATCAACAACCAACAAACTATATAAATATGTGATTGATAATGCTTCATATTGACTTTCTTTCCCCCTTTGCTACAATGTCAGCCACATGATGGCAGAGATTCTTCTCTGATTTATTCAACAGATATTTCAAGTACCTAGAAGAGTGCCTCAAAAAATGGACTTCAAGAAATATTTCTTGGATGAATGAATGATTGAAGAAACATTTTTTTCATCATGCCAATGTACATTATTTTACTTTTGTGTCACCCACCTGTGAAAACACCTCCATTTATTCACATACGTTTTCAATGTGGTGATTGAAGCATCACAGAAATCCCAGATGTTTCACTTTAACACTCTCAGGATTTATTGTTATCATGACTATTCATAGTAGTTAACTCCTCTTGAGTATCCAAACACTAACCAGTATTAAACAGAAATTTGTTCCGAATTGGCATCACAATAAATTCCAATGTATTGTTTAAAAATCATATTAAATTAAAGAAGAATTTATGTATCACATTCTTTGTTATGTTTCAATACAACTTGAAAACCTAGTGAAGAGATACTATTATTTCTTATCTTCTATCTGGTGTACAACTCCCCTGATATTTTCTAAATAATCAGTTCTAATTCCACACTAAGTTTCATATTGTTAGTTTTTTTCACTAGATTTGATCGCATTCATACTTTGTGGGAACCATTTTTCTAAACACCTTTATTTTGAAAATTTTTACATTTATACCAAAGTAGAAATAATAGACTAATGAACTCCTACCTACCCAAAACCCAGCTTTAACCATCTTCAACCCATGGTAATATCATTTGGATATTGGTTCCTGCCTAAATCTCAGGCTTAACTGAAATCCCCATTGCTGGAGTTGGGGCCTGGTGAGAGTTGACTGGATCATGGCGGAAGAATCCTCTCTCATGGCTCAGTGGTCTCTTTGTGAGTTCTCTGGAGATCTGGTCATTTAAAAGTGTGTGGCACCTCCTCTCCCCACCACTCTCTCTCTTGCTCCTGCTTTCACCATGCAATGTGCCTGCTCCCCCTTCACCATCTGCCATAATTGCAAGCTTCCTGAGGCCTTCCCAGAAGCCAAGCAGGTGTTGGCACTATTCTCCCTATAAAGGCTGTAGAACCATGAGTCAACTAAATCTCTTTATCAATTACCCAGTCTCAGGTACTTCTTTATAGCAATGCAAGGATGGCCTAATATACATGGTCCATCTTGCTTTGTCTATATTTCCACCCACATTTTCAATACTACAAAATTATTTGAAAGCAAGCCTGGTATCAAATTGCACCATCTTTAAATACTTCAGTATATATTTTTATCAGATAATGACTTCTTATTAGTAGCATATTACAGTTAACAACACTTATAATATCTAACCAACAGAAAATATATTTTATGTTAATATTTACTTAAATATATCCACACATTTGCATTGGAATATACATGTATATATGGGAATATATATATATATATATATAGGTGATATATATATCACCAATATTTATAATATCACGATAAAAATGGTTGCACTTGTATGGTACACTGGTGTCATTAGATAAGTATGATTGATGCTGACTTCCAAATCAATGCCTTCCACAGGTGCATCTGATTGATAGTTTTCATTCTAAGTACATGAGAAGTTGAATGAGATTGGGCTCATATATCTGGATAATAAACCCAGTGACAGTTCTCTAAAGAGCAATGAGCAACATGATTTTTGTCCATTATGCTGAGTTCTATTTCTTCCAGGGATAACTGTTCTTTTCACATCCTCTACTTTCTCTTTCATGACATTAGTTGTCTTCAAATGTGTGGTGATTCTTGGTTGTTTATTTAAGCTCATCAATGAAAGTCTTTGTTGCTTAGGACACAATAAAGGATTTCAATAGTCAAAATAAATAACTGTTTTCCCAACAGACTTCTTTGAATGGGAGGATGAACAGCAGGTGCTTTGGATGTAGGTTGAGCATGCAGGCAAGCACGCTTCCCTGTAGGGCAGGCGTTCTCATCCTTCACCACACACTAGAATCCCATGCGGAATTCTTAAAAACCTTCATGCCCAGTCTACAGTATAGACCAATTAAATCAGAATCTTTGTGGGTGGGACCCAGCTATTAGTACTTTCATTAAGTCCCTAGATGATTTGAATATGCAGCCAAGGTTCAAAACCACTCCCTATTGTGATGATCCTGTGTAACCCCAACTATGACATTGACTAATTTTCAGGCTATAATTATCTCATGATTATCTTTCAACAGGCAGATGTCCAAATTTCTTTAGACTGCCCTTCCCTGACTTAATCCTGAGAGGAAAAGCCATTTATGCCAGCGGTTGTGTTTGGAAGCAGTGATCATTGGTGGGAAACTTGAGAAGCGGGGCCAACTTCACAATTCCTCCAAGTGGTCTGAGTGAGCTCCCCTGCAGAGTTCTTCACAACCTTTCTTAGCATTTTTATTGGTTTGCTAGCGCTGCCACAACAAAATGCCAGAGGCTTAGTGACTTAAACGACAGAAATTTATTTCCTCACAGTTCTGAAGGCTGGAAGTCCAAGACCAAGGTGCCCAGAGATTTGATTTCTCCTGAGGCTCTTTCCTTGGCTTGCAATGACTGTCTTCTCTCTGTGTCCTTACCTGGCTTTTCTTCTGTACTTCCTGGTGTTTCTTCTTCATTTTATGAGGACAACCGTCCTATTGAATTAGGACTCTTATGACCCCATTTAACCTTAATTACCTATTTAAAGATAGTTTATCTCCAAATAGTCACACTAGGATTAGCACTTCAACATATGAATTCTGGAGGAAGGTGGCACAATTCAGCCCTTGGATCTTAGGATATCTGTATATATGTGTAGCTTCTTTGGGAAGACCTATAGTGAACTATTTTTCCTTAACTTAGGATTTCTGATGTTCTTCCTCCATTCACTCTGATCCCATTTGCCTTTTTCCTGTTCCTCCTCCTATTCCTGTTCCTCTCCCTATTCCTCCTCCTCTGCCTCTTTCTCCTTCTTTCCTCCCACCCCAGCTCCTCCCCCATCTTCTCCTTCTTTTTCTTGGAATGCTTCAAAAATTTCTTGTCCAACAGTTTAATCTTTAAAATATATGTTACAATAGAGTCATTATATGTTTCTGTATGTGTGTGTATGTGTCTGTGCACGAGTGTGTGTGCAAGTATGTCTTTAAGTGTATGCGTGTGTTTAAGTGCATGTGAGTAAGATCAAAGTGGGTCTAAGAATAATGGTCTGGGAATCATGTGAGCGAGGGCTGGCTTTTTTATATCCAACTCCATATCCCTGTCCAGCCTTCCCAAGCAAATGAATATAGGAGTCTCCCTCTACTCGATCAGAGACCAGGGTGATACAAATCTAGAGTGAAATCGAGGTTTAGTGGCCCTGAATATGAAGGTTAAGGGGATTCAGGTAGAGTTATACATAAGGAAGGAACACACTACAGTGATGTCCTGGAAAAGGGCTTGGATTAGGATCCATACACCAGGGTTTCCACTCTGGCTTTGTTACTCATTTTACAGGTTGAGAAAAATCATTTAATATCTGTGTTCCTCATCTCTGATATCAGAATGATAATGTCTGTCCTATCTGCCCATAGGAAGTACAGTTATCATCTGCGTTACCTGCAGGACACTATCAACCAAATATCAAATTGAGTTGTATTTATTGAATACTATATGTCTTAAATTGCTATTATACATGAAAGCATTAGCTTGCTAAGATTATTTGGGGATATTTTTTGACCTTGAGTGGTTAGTATAGAAATGTATGATAGTAAGCATGTACGCTATTATCAGTCAGCATATTTGATTCCTTAGTTACTTACCAAACATTTAGTTAATTCATATTCTCAGTTCCCAACACAATGAATGGTATTTAGCAGGCACTCAGGAAATGCTTAATGCATTAAGTAATCCAAAATACTTCACTGTCAATAAATATAGTAGGGGATAGTTCCAAGTAACCTACAAAAGTATCAGGTGCAATTCAGACTTATTTAAATGCTAGCGGAGACGTAACAATAGCAAAACATGTGACACTTGTCTTACTAGAGTTGAGAGTCTAATTGTGGAGATGGCCAATTATATCATTAAAGAGAGCATAAAGTTATGAAGGGAAAAAAAGAGACAGCAGCAGCTTTGTGCCTTACGCCTTCATTAATTCATGCTACATAAATGTCACTCTTGCCATTCAATCTTGTATACATTAAGTCTAAACAGTATTCATGTGTAGACCAGAGAGTGGATTGATGTTTGTAGTTTCTCTTTCCAGCTTCGCCAATGTCTCCAAAAAGGCTCATAAATAGCTCTGTGATGGGCATTGAAAATGGCCCCCTTATATATCTAATTCTTTGTCTTGATAACAATAAGTGCAAAACTCCATAAATATGATTTTAATTAACAACTATGTTGTGATGTTTAGAAATAGATCATAGGCTCATTGAATTTGTTGGCCTTCTCATAAAGAATTTTGTTTTTCCCAGAGGGTCAAAATTAATTAATGTCCTTACAATTTATTCAGCATCCCATTATCTCAGAGATGCCTAAACAGTCTCACTCAGCCGTTTTAGTGTATCAAGAATGATATAATCAGGCTGCTTTGAAGACAGCACTCTGTAAAAATACTGTCTCAAGTAGTGATTAATAAGGAGGATAATAAAGTGTTCTGTCAGAATTATTGCTTTTTTTAAAATCTGCGGACAACATTGCTTATATATAACATTACATAAACAACCAGATTCAAAATTTGCATGTGGTCTTTAATGAACATACATAAGCTCTAAAAGTTCAAAAAAGAAAAATTAATACTCTTATTAATAGTCTTTAATGTTTCCATTAAAAGGTATCCATTGATCACTCGTGTTTTTCTTTTTGAACAACAGATGTAAACTTTCTCATATCTATTGACTATACTTTAATCTTGTTCTCAACTGAGCCTGCGGTTTTTTTATCTTTAGTATTATTGTAGCAGAAGACATGCTCTGTAGTTTTCAAATACTGTCTTAGCATAAGGGAAAATTGTGGCAGATAATATCTAACGAACTCACAGGCATTTGTGTCCACATGTTATTGTCTAGATCTAAGCAGAATAAATGAAAATTGGCTTGTTTCTCATATTTTCTCAAAAAATCCCATATATTCAACTTTGGGAATTACAGAAGTAAAAAAGTTCTATCTAAATGTCAATTCGTTGTTGTGATATTTATCATAATGGAGAAAATAATGTTTATAATTAGATTTTGTAAATTTTGATATATTCAAAAAGTAAAATACTATAAAACTATGCTGTGCAAGATATTTCACTACATATAACCTTGTTTACACTATATTTTTAGAATTACAAAATCAACTAGAAACTATTTCTCTTTGAAAATGCATACATTAAGAAAGAATGGGAGTATGAACAATCATGAAGCTTATTGATGGCTTTATCATTACTCTGAGGTTACTAGAAAAGTTGTTTCTGCTTATTTATATTCTAAAAATTTTAGAAAAACTATATTATTTCATAATGTAAAATTGATAAATAGAAACATTGAAGAAAAAGTAAATATTAAAAGGACAAGCAACAGTTCAGACCTTTCAAGTGGCAAACCTTAATATATTCACCACATTTTTCACAAGCGCACAAATGTGCTACCACCATGTATGTTGGATTTTCTTTTCAGGTACAATTCCTGTTATTTGCTTCTTATTTTGTTCTTTTTTTTTGAGACAGAGTCTTGCCAGAGTGCAATGGAGTAAACACGACACTGCAGCCTCAACCTCATGGGCTCAAGCCATCCTCCTGCCTCAGCCTCCCGAGTAGTAGGGACAATAGGCATGCCACCACACCTGGCTAATTTTTTATTTTTTGTAGAGATAGGGTTTCACCATGTTGCCCAGGCTGGTGTCAAACTGCTGGGCTCAAGCAATCCTTCTGCCTCACCTTCCCAAAGGGCTGGGATTACAGGCATGAGCCACTGTGCCCAGCCTTGTTTGTTTTTATATTGAGTTTATTTCTTCCTCTTCTCCACTTTAACCCTGTCACCCAGTCAAGTAATCTATGTTAATAAACAAGTATGTATCCTTTTATACTCTCCTCCATGGCTACAGTCATTCACAGAAATATCTATGCACAGATTTATACATATGCACAATAAGGGGGTAGTAGCTGTCTGCTTTAGAAAAACTAGATCACCCTATCTTAACATTTTGCATAGCGCTTTACTCCTTCAACACTATCATTTGGAAATCCTTTCAAATCGACTACACATGACTAAATTCTTTTTAGTGTCTGCATAATATTGCATGTTGTAGATTTTATAAGTTACCTTGGCTTCTAGGCTGTGTCTCTGGGTTCTCAACAGGGACAATTTCTAAAGACATTTTGGCTTTATTATGATTAGAAAGAGGAGTGCTTCTGACAGCTAGTTGGTAGAGGCCTCAAGTGCTGCTAAACGTCTTACAATTGCACAGGTCAAACCCCTAATTAATTAGACTGCCCCAAATGTCATTAGCAACTGGGTTGAGACACCTTCCAAACACAGGTTGAACGAGCTCTGGAACATTCTTTCCTTAGGTAACCACAGGTCACTTCCTCACAGCTCCTTCAGGTCTCTTGTTGAATGGCATTTCTATGTAGGGTCTAATTTGACCAGCCTATTTACATGGCCATCCTCCCAACTCCAAGGCACACACCTACCTACTGTCTTTTACACTCCTATGTACTCTATTCCTTCCCTTTTCTCCCCTTAACTTCTAATACGCCATCTAATTTATTTATTTATTATGTTTACCCATTATCTTTTCCTCCTTCTGTAACGTAAGCTCTACTGTGACAGGGATTTATGCCTGTTTTATTCACTGATGCATCCACAGGACCTGGCCAAGTGCCTGGCATTTGATAAATAGCTAAGTGAATGAAGGAAGGAACACATAAATGATCATATAATAGGCATTCATTTATTTCCCATTATTTCTGCTAAAAGCAATGCTGACGTAAATATCCTCATATAAGTCATTATGTGTCGGCCCTTCTATGTGCAAGAGGCCAAAATGCTTTCTAAATTGGGTTTAGAAGCTGACTTCCAGGTTTTAAAAGTTGACTTCTATGTCAAAGAGGCCAAAATCCTTTCTAAATTGGTTTTCGGAGGTTTTAAAATATTCTGCTCTAAATTACACACAGTTTACTCTCTGTTTTCTTGCAAGGATTTTCTTGTTTTTATTTGTTACATTTAAGCCTTTATCTAGATTGTATTGCTAAATATGATATAAAACTTGGATTTAATTTTAAGTCCTTCCAGGTGGATAACCAGATATGCCAGCACCATCCTGTATCATCCACCTTTTTCCTACTATTTTAAATATCTACCTTTGTTATATACTAAATCCTTATAATTACTGACCTTAGTTTTTTGATTCTTTATCCTGTTCAACTTATAATCTAGTATACATTAACTTCATGTTTTTAAGGGAAACAAAAACTTGTGAAAGGAAAGGGAGATACAACGTGACAAGTCAAAAGGAGTTAGAATATTCAATTTAAAGATTAATTCTACCAGACATAAAAAGAAGAACTGGTGACAATTCTACTATTCTAAAAATTCGAGGAGGAGGGATTCCTCCCTAACTCATTCTACGAAGCCAGCATTACCCTGATACTAAAATCTGGCAAACCCACAGTGAAAAAAGAAAACTACAGGCTAATATCCCTGATAAACACAGACATAAAAAATCCTCAACAAAATACTAGCAAACCAAATCCAGCATCATATCAAAAAGTTAATTCACCACAATCCAGTAGGGTTCATTCCTAAGATGCAAGGTTGGTTCGACATATGCAAATCAATACATGTGATTCACCATATAAAACGAATTAGGGAAAAATCTTTAAAACAAGAGTGAACGCCCATATTGTAATTAAATAGCATGATACATTCAATCAGCCTGAAACATACAAATAATAAAATTAATGTGCTCTTTTCCCTAGTCATATAATGGCTAGGACAATCTTTTGAAAGTTACTTAAATTTCACGTAATCTTGTTCTTTTCTACTGTGCATATGTTTCAACTGTTTTGAAGAATATGGTATTGATTAGGGTTCTCCTAAGAAACAGAATCAATAGGATATCTGTACATCTAGAAAGAGATTTATTATAAGGAATTGGCTTATGAAGGCTGCCAAGTCCAATATCTGCAGGGTGGACTGTCAGGCTGGAAAACCATGAAAACCCATGGTGCAGATGAAATCTGAAGACATTCTCTTGGGGATCCTTCTTGCTGCATAGGCTGGTGTTTTGTTTTGTTTTTCTATTCAGGCCTTCAGTTGATTGGAGGAGGCCACATTATGAAGGGCAATCCATTTAACTCAAAGCTCATCAATTTAAATGTTGATCTTATCCAAAACACCTCCAAATTGACAAATAAAATTAGCCATCACAAATATCTTAGGTTTTTTTAATCCCTAATAAAAGCTAGATTTCTAAGATAAATTCTGAGTCAGTAGGACTTCTTCGTAAGAGTAAATAAGATTACAAGCTTACTCCTACTTTGAGTCTATTAACTGTAAAGCCATTAAAGATTGCATAATCTGAAATCACACAGCAGAAAGCAAAACTTGTGAAGATTGTGCTGATGCTCACTCATTCCATCACCACTTAGCATTTTACGCTTTGGCTCCTGTACTTCCAAATGATAGAAAGGAAACTGGTGGTCAGCCATTTCATTGTTGTGACTGGCCATTGTCACGACAGGATAACTTTTAGCATTGTCAGTTGTGTATCTTTGGATATTGCAATCATTAACCTGAATGCCACCCACCTACCCTCCCCCAATTGGGGAATTTAATGGCACCTTTAGGGTAGAGTAAAATCTGTGAGTCTCTTAAAATATGAGTGGTGAGCTTCTTTGTTGTAGCAGTGTCAGCTCTGGGTCTATTTAGTAATTCAGAGTTTGCAATAGAAGGGACTAGCCCTCTTTCCGTAAAAATCTACTGAGCTCTGTCCCCACATACACATAAGAAATGCACACTGAAATTCACACAAATTGTTAAAGCAGGTTTCCAGATAAGTGGATTTCATGGTCTGGGGATGGCTACTAGACATACCTGGCGTGTGATCAGAGTCTGGAATTAATGCTTCAGCAGGAATTCTGCTGCCAATGGCCCAGTCCAAGTCATCCTCAGAGTCTTGAGTAAGACTGCAGGCTGTGGTCCAATTTCCTGAACTTGTTTCAAAATTGCAGCTTCCTGTTGTGCTTGTATACTGTGCTGGGGAAGCAAAAATATTAATGGAAGTTTCTGGAAATGTCTATCACCTTTGCTGTTACCCTATATTTGGGATCATTTAAAATTAGTATCTGCATATTCTAATTCTTTATAAATATATTTACAGCATCAAGACATTTGTACTCATTGATAATATTTTAATTGAAGGATCTAGAAGCAGTGTATGAATGTTGTCACTTATCCATTAAGGAGTTATATGCATTGATGAAAAATATTTATAGATGATAGTTAAAACTGTGTCTACACATGAACAATGAACATAACATTATGCTAATACAAGATTATTCAGGTCAAATAAATAAACAGCTTCAGTTGTCTGGATGTTTAATTCACTTCCTTCCCTTATTCCGATGTTTGAATAGCATAGCCTATCAGTGACACAAAGTCATTTACTAAAGAAAAGGCACTTTGGGAGAAGTAGTAAACTACATAGGACACAAATTATCTCGGACACCATACCAGTCACTGCAGCATCACATATCAGAGCTAGTCACTAAAAAAGAAAGAAATTCTCTTCTAAAAGTGTTGATTGACAACTCCTTAAAAATTAAATTATTCACAATGAGAAAAATTAATAGATAATAACTGTATCTATTTCTAGTCACCAGTGAAAAGTGCCATCATGATACCCTGATCTAGGCTTTCATTTTTCTTTCTCTTTTTTGTACATCAGTTATTACTTTTGAGTACCCACTGTAAAACCAGACTGTGTTGTACAGACAGAAAGAATGATAGGGTGATTTAATCAGTATGAATCAACTGAGGTCATCATTTACTTTTCCTTTCTTTTTAGACAGAAAGTTTGTGTTATTTTTAAAATTTCTTCTCGTTCACAACTTTTCCTGAACATACAACCAATGTTAGCATATAGAAATGTAATCAGAAAAAAAAGCCTTGCTGTAAAAATAGACACTAAATATATAGCAAGCAAAGCTTTAATATTTCCATACAAAACTTTCTGGAGCCCTGAGATTATTTAAATAAAATATTAGCATTTTACTTCTCAAGCATTATTGCATCTTATCCCTACAAATTACAACCACTTGTATTCATGTACATTCCTTTCATTCATTCTATATATCATCTATTGCTTCTTGTATGCTTATTTATGGGCTATGTGTGTCTTTTTTGTGTTTGTCATGCCAGTGTTATATAATATAGAATAGGTTTTTATTATATGATATGGATAAAAAATGAGACATTCTGTTCTGCTGGTGTTTAGCCAACACATCTATAAAAATTCAGAATCTTGCAATGGATATAAAAGACAGCCATTATGTCTTTAGAATGATGTCACCTGCACATTCTTTACTAGTGTTCTGTGTAAGTGACTTCCTGATATACAGCCCTACAATATTAATTCTACATCCTTTTTTATTCTCTGTGATCATCCTTGCACCCTCTCTCCCGCCTTGCTTAATATATGACTTTATCTTTGACTCTAAAGATACTTATCCAATCAGGATAAATTCTCTTACATTTCATTCTCTCAATCTCAAACTATGCCACTTTTCTCTAAGGCTAATCTCTGTTTGTGATCTCAACTCCTTATCAAAACACTGCTATTGACATTCCACAGCTTCATTTTCTTCAAAGTTACATATTTTTCCATATCCTTCAATTTCACATTCTCTTCTAATTCCTTTCTTCTATTTTGCAGTCATACAGCCAGGCTGCCCCTATTAATGTAAAAACATTCACATATATTTGCTTGCTTACATTTCTCACTCTGTATTGACCTTAGTCATCCCTTTCCATGGGCTTTCACACTTTTACGCAGATGTCCCACCAATCAACGCCCGCGATGGTTAATTTGAAATTATTTGAGGTTATTAATTTGAGATCTTTCCAACTTTTTGATGTGGGCATTTGGTGCTATAAATTTCCCTCTTAACACTGTCTTAGTTGTGTCCCAGAGATTGATATGTTGCATGCATGTTCTCATTAGTTTCAAAGAACTTCCTGATTTCTACCTTAATTTCATTATTTACCCAAAAGTCATTTAGAAGCAGATTGTTTAATTTCTGTGTAAATACATTGTATTGGGAGATCTTCTTGGCACTGATTTCCATTTTTATTGTGCTGTGATGGTTGGTATAATTTCATTTTTTTGGAATTTGCTGAGGATTATTTTATGTACAACTGCGCGGTCAATTTTAAAGTACGTGCCATCTGGCAATAAGAATGTATATTCTGTGGTTTTGGGGTGGGGTGTTCTGTAGATGTCTATTAGGTTCATTGGTCAAGTGTTGAGTTCAGGTCCTGAATATCTTTGTTAATTTTCTGCCTCAGTTATCTGTCTAATACTGTCAGTGGGGTGTTGGAGTCTTCCACCATTATTGTTTGGGAGTCTAAGTTTCTTCATAGGTCTCTAGAAACTGGCTTTATGAATATGGGTACTCCTGTGCTGGGTGCATATATATTTAGGATAGTTAGGTCTTCTTGTTGAATTGAATCCTTTACCATAGCTACTGTCATTGTCTTTTTTGATCTTTATTGATTTAAAGTCTATTTTGTCTGAAACGAGGTTTGCAATCTCTGCTTTTTTCTGATTTCCATTTGCTTGGTAGATTTTTCTCCTTTCCTTTATTTTGAGCCTATGGGTGTCACTGAGTGTGAGATGGGTCTCTTGAAGACAGCCAACCACTTGGTCTTGCTTCTTTATTTAGCTTGCCACTCTGCGCCTTCTAATTGGGGCATTTTGCCCATTTACATTCAAGGTTAACATGATATGCATGGATTTAATCCTGTCATCATGTCATTAGCTGGCTGTTATGCAGACTTGTGTGTCTGGTTGCTTATACTGTCACTGGTCTGTGTACTCAGGTGTGTTTTTGTAGTGGCTGGTGATGGTCTTCAGAAGTTCTTGTAAGGCAGGTTTGTGGATAATGAATTATCTCAGCATTTTCTTGTCTCAGTTATTTCTCCTTCATTTGTGAAGTCTAGTTTGCCTGTATGTGAAATTCTTGGTTGTAGCGTTTTTTTGGTTTTGTTTTTTTTTTGTGTGTGTGTGTGTGTGTGTGTTTAGAATGATGAATATAGGCCCCCAATTTCTTCTGGCTTGGAGGGCAAAAGATTCACTGCTGAAAGATTCACTGTTAGTCTGATGAGGTTCCCTTTGTAGGTGACCTGCCCTTTCTTTTTAGCTACCTTTAACATTTTTTCTTTCATTTTGACCTTGGGAAATGTGATTATTATGGCCAGGTGTGGTGACTCATACCTGTAATCCCAGCACTTTGGGAGGCCAAGGCAGGCAGATCACTTGAGATCAGGAGTTCGAGACCAGCCTGGCCAACATGGCAAACCCCCATCTCTACTAAAAATAGACAAATTAGCTGGGTGTGGTGGTAGACACCTGTAATCCCAGCTACTAAGGAGGCTGAGGCAGGAGAATTGCTTGAACCTGGGAGGTGGAGGTTGCAGTGAGCTGAGACTATGTCACTGCTCTCCAGCCTGGGCAACAGAGCAAGACTCTAGCTCACAAAAAAAAAAAAAAAAAAGTCATGATTATGTGTCTTGTGGATGATCTTCATGTGTAATATCTTGCAGGGGTTCTCTTCATTTCCTGAATTTGAATGTTGGCCGCTTTAGTGAGGTTGGCGAAGTTTTTATTAACAATATCCTGAAAGCAATTTTTCAAGTTGCTTGCTTTCTCCCTGTCTCTTTCAGGGATACCAGTGATTCATTGATTTGGCCTCTTAACATAATCATGTATTTCTCAGAGAATTTTTTCATTCCTTTTTATTCTTTTTTCTTTATTTTTGTCTATGTTATTTCAGTAAGCCAGTCTTCAAGCTCTGTGATTTTTTCCCTAAACTTGTTCTATTCTGGTGCTAATACTTGTGATTACATCGTAAAATTCTTGTAGTGTGCTTTTCAGCTCCATTAGGTGAGTTAGGTTATTTTATTATACTGGATATTCCGTCTGTCAGCTCCTGTATAACTTAATTGTTATTCTTAGCTTCTTTGGATTGGGTTTCAATGTCGTCCTGAATCTCAATATTTGTTTCTACCCATATTCTGAATTCTATGTGTGCCATTTCAGCCATCTCACCTGATTAAGAACGCTTGCTGGAGAACCAGTGTGGTCCTTTGGAGAACAGAAGACACTCTGGCCATTTGAGTTGCCAGAGTGCTTTCACTGGTTCTTTCTTATTTCTGTGTGCAAATGTTCCTTTAACTTCAGCGTAGATTGAGTACAGTCATTAGAATTCTTTTCTGGATGTTTCCAGAGGACTGAGGCTTTGTTCAGGGTCCTCATTTGTAGCTGACTTCTTGCCTTTGGTTTGATGGAGGGTATGTTAGCAAAGCACTTTGGCGTTGAAGATTTGGGGTGTAATCCAGCCAGCATGTGGTGCTAAGTGCAGGGGTCAGTAGGTAGGCTCTTCATCATGTGGTTCCTCTGTATTTCCTCACAGATGCAGCTGTGCTCCCTCTTAATGCTCTAAATGTGTGGGCTCCTCTTTCACCTGAGTGCTGACTGCAGTTTACGGGCTTGAATTTGTCCAAGTTTTTACTGTTTCGTGGGTGACTATTAAATGCCCTACTTAGTACATCTTGTGGGGAAAATGGTGATTTCACACATTTTAGAGACTTCCATTGAAATTAATTCCTTACACTCAGTATTTTTAAAAATACACTTTTTTCGTGAATTTTTTTTTTGAGATGAGTCTCACTCTGTTGCCCAGGCTGGAGTGCAGTGGCACAATCTTGGCTCACTGCAACCTCTGCCTCCCAGGTTCAAGCAATTTTCTGCCTCAGCCTCCCGAGTGGCTGGGATTACAGGCATCCACCACCAGGTCTGACTATTTTTTTATTTTTTATTTTTAGTAGAGACGGGGTTTCACCATATTGGCCAGGCTGGTCTTGAACTCCTGACCTTGTGATTCACCCACATCGGCCTCCCAAAGTGCTGGGACTACAGGTGTGAGCCACCATGCCTGGCCGGTGAATTTAAAATAAGCTAGAAATAACACTAGAAAATGTTACTCAGTGCACTATAAGTTTTATTTGAGAATGTACATACTGTGAAAGAAATACATGATATTTTATAAAATTAATACTATAATTCTCTGGTATTAGTAATAAAGTCTTAAGATGTGTTGATTGTTTTGACTTTTTAAAAATACTTTCATTTAAAATTAAAATACAAAATGAACATTGAAGACATTATGGTAAGTGACATAAGCCAGTCACAGAAAAGAAAAATACTATGTGATTCCACTTATATGAGGTACCTAGAAGAGAAATGAAAGATCTTTTATAGAGATGGAAAGAAGAAGGGTAGTTACCATGGTCCAGGGGAAGGGGTAAATGGAGGGTTATTCTTTAATTAGTACAGTTTTAGTTTCTTGGATAAAAATAGTTCTAGAGATGGATGGTGGCAGTGGTTGCACAACAATACAAATGTACTTAATGCCATTAAATTATACATTTAAATGGTTAAAATGGTAAATTTTTTATTACGTATTTTTTACCACAGCTTTTTAAAGTTTAAAAATATATTAAAAATTTTAAATAGAAAATGAGCCCATTGGAAGCATCAGTATAAGATCCTAAGAAATAAAAATTAAATTGAGCTATAAAATAAAAATGTAAATATGCTTGTGTGTTAGTTTGTCTCCAAAAAGATCACCCTACAACCTTCTCTACATTTGACGTGTGATGTTTTCCCATTGAAAGTCTAGTCTAGACTTTGTTATTTGCTTGGCCATTAGCAGGAATCAGGTATGGTATTATGGAACATCTGAGGCTAAATCAAAGTAACGGTTGCTATTTTTCCTGAGGGTCAGGGGACACTTTCTAGTAGAAGCCAGCCTTGTGTACAATGGCTTACCGCCCTGTGGCTGCCATGTTATGTAAAGCCCAAGTCACATGGACTACTCTGGAGGATGAGACACCATCTCTAGTAAGACAGAGAGACCAAAGAGTATCAAGAGAAGAAGTCATCCTGGATGTGATTATCCAGCTCCACCCTATCAGTTCGACTCAGGCCATCACAGACAAACCGCCCAGAAGAGCCCTTCCTGAATTACTGACCCAAAAAATTGTGAGCAAAATGTAACAGTGGCCTAGACCACTAACTTCTGGGGTAGCTTGTTAGGCAGCAAATGGTAACTGCAACAGTAGCTCGTATGGTATCAATATTCTCTAGCAAAGATAAGATATATGGAAAAAAGATCCTTTTTTTCCCAATAAGATATATGGAAAAAACTTTGGGAGGCTGAGGCAGGTGGATCACGAGGTCAGGAGATCGAGACCATCCTGGCTAACATGGTGAAACCCCATCTCTACTGAAAATACAAAAAATTATCCGGGCATGGTGGCGGGCACCTGTAGTCCCAGCTACTCAGGAGGCTGAGGCAGGAGAATGGCATGAACCTGGGAGGCAGAGCTTGCAGTGAGCCGAGATC
>NW_012101249.1:297132-316023 GCF_000951045.1 Mandrillus leucophaeus
TGCTCATATTTTAAAATTATATACTTAGTTTTTTATATAAGTTTTAAAACATTGCTTGAATTAAAGCTTGAATAAAAATCCAATGGGTCCCATCCAGTCCTCTTTCTCCAGTGCAATGTAATTGATAAAATTAATTACTAAACTGGTATTTATTAAAAGTGCTGATTTTCAGCCACATATACAAAATTAACAATTTTTTGGAAAAAAAAAAATAGAAAAAACAAATGAAGACCAATAAAGAAAGGCAGATTGCTACTGCAGTTCCTAGAAACTTTAATTCTAACCCTACACACAGTGTGCCTAATTACAGAATGGGATTATTTTTTGGTAAAATGATTTTCTATAGACTTGTTGCAGTTCTCAGTATAGGGGTAAAGAATATGAAAGGACTGCCATTTATATTTGTATTTGGTACTTGTATACAAATTTGGGGAAATATTTGGGCTATTCTAAATCTACTCTAGTGCATGAAAATAATACTTCTTCTCCATCATCAATGCCAATATCTAACACTACTTATAAAGGAAAATCTCTGCTGAACTGGCTGCCATACAGCAGATAGATAAACTTACCACAGTGAGCTTCATCAGACCTATCAGAGCAGTCTGGCTTATAATCACAAACAAGGTGGGATGCAATGCACTTCTTGTCCCGACACAAAAAATCAGTGGTTTCTGGACAAATCTCAGAGATCTCTCCCACTAAAGAAAAAAAAAAAAAAAACCAAAAGCAGTATTTAGCCAATATTTTCATTAAAGATTCTGTTTAGGTATATTACAGATTTCAACTAGTGAGCTGGTTAAGGATTTCAACAGTTACCTAAGGTGGACTTCCCCAACTTCCTCTTTCTCAGTCCCACCATCAATGGTTCAGCAAGTTATACTGATTCTACTTCTGAAATACCTTTTATGCACTTTGATGGTGCTGAAAATCTCCTTGCCCATGATTCTCATGGATAAGATGCGCAAGTTTGTGGTCCGTAACTACCTAGAACCTGGTAAAGGGTGTGTGCAGCCTGCCACCAAATCCTACTCACTGTCAGCATGCACTGATGGGATTTCCTGGCCATTTGTGCTGCTCATAATGCCTCTGGTGATCTGGGTCTATAGCACAGACACGAACTTTAGCGGTATGTTCCCGTCTTGACTATTTTACATAAAGAAGATGTTCAACTTAACTAATTTTTTTGTTGTTCAAAGCAACTGTCTATTTCTGCTGAATTTTCACATGAACATACTGGCTTGTGGAGGTTTCATACTCTAGATTTTATTTTGCTTTTTCTGACTCCCATGGGGCAAGATTTTCCTTTTTATACACACAATTAAAGTGTCCATGGGCAAGTACAGAGAACTAACACTATCTTAGGCAAAAGAATGGAGTATTTAATACACATCCTTGTATAAAAAATAGTCGAGCCAGCAGATACCGTCAGCAAATTAATTGGCAGCAGATTTTAGGAAATGAATGTGTGTTTTTTTCCTAAAACTAAATAGCATGTATTGTGTCTTTTGCCATGATGATCTGAATTTAATTTGATATCACAGTCTAATTTTTATTCATAAGCCAATTTTTCTGCACTGAGCAAAGTCCTGCTGCCTCAGTTTGTGTTGTTTTAGTTTGTCATTTCCCTCTTCCACCTTGGCCTCCCTTCACCTCACCCCCACCCTACCCTCACCCTCCTAACCCCCACCCCCTGCCCCACTTGGCTCCTTCTATAGGATTTGATGTTTCATTCTGTTTACATCAGTTTTAACAAGAGGTATGCCTGTACTTGCTTGTGCAGAAAACATCGTTCCAGATTCAATTGACTGGGTTTATGTCCCTTCACCTGGTTTTTAAGGTTATTTAAATGTCTAATGTATTTTATTGTAACAAACATTGTTTTGCCAACATTGCCTATTTCACTGGCACATCACAGCCTAATTTAGAAAGAAAAATCAAACATTTTAAATGGACGAAGAAAAAAAAGATAAAAAGATATTTTTTTCTTTCATAATTGAGATTGTATTGGTTGAGTACAGACATTTCAATTTGTACACCATTCTTAACACATGTACCAAAAGTCTAAAAAGCTATATATCGTAATTCTCTTTTAAAGTTATTCCGACTGAATAGCATGTACACTACATATTCAAATTTTTGATCTTTCACAGCACAGTAACAAAGTTATTAGGAAAATAGGACTATCACAACCAAAGAGGCTACAGAGTGCCCACAATTATGACAGGGAGAGCCAGGCTCAAGGAGTAGTTTTCTTCAGGAAATAATTCTACTACAAAACAACATGGGAATAGAAGTACTTTAAAATGTTAACGACATTAGATACAGGATTGTGACTCCATACTGCCATTTAATATGCTTTGTATTATAGGATATGAAAACTAATCCCTCATCTATGGAATGTTAAGCTGACACCCAAGGCAGTGAAAGCCTTCCATAATTCAATATCCCACACTATTCTCTGGTTGTAACAAAAAATAAACAACCAGCGAATGATTTCACCTCTTAAAAGAAAGCATTTACACTTTAAAAATAGGATGAGATGGGATTCCTTCCTTCTTGAAAATGTTTCTGGAGCTACTAAACAACTTACATTTACAAAATAGCTGATAAAAATATTTCCCTGGATTATACCAGAAGGGAGACAGGGACCGCTGATAAGACATGGTACTTAGTATTAATCAGACTTGGCTTCTTTCTCTCCTGCTTCATCAGAGGCTGGACTCTCCGCAGTTTTCATTTCCCAGTTTTCTGCAGGTAACTTTTCTTTACTTTCTTGGTTAACCACTTAGGCCTGTTTTCCCTTTGCTCCCCTTTTCCCTTTTGTTTGTGCTTTTTTGTCTGAAGATGAATCCTTCGCTGCTGCCTTTTTCGGCTTCGCTTCCACTTTTGCAGGAGCAGGTTTACCTGACAACCGCGCTGATCTCCTGTTGGGCTCTTCCTTTGGCGGCCCCTTTAGCGGAGCTCACCTTCCTCTTGGGCGTCCTGACTCTGGAAGGGCGTGTGTGCGGTGCCTGGCACTGCCGCTCCTCCTGCCCTCTGAGCTGCTGAGACCCCTGGTGGGGGATGGTGGGAGAACTGGATGGAACCGGATTGGGAGCCCGCCTTCTCCTCTGACCACAAAATTTTTTCAGTACATGGGATCTTAATAACCCATGTAATAATCCAAACTACTTCTTAGTAAATGCAAAGTACTCTTAACAAAAATCCTAACTCTGCAGGGAGGCCATTCATGACATTTGACTTCTTTGCATGGCCACAGGCCTTTCCATAGTTGTACAGGTGGGGACTGAGGCTGATCATTACCTAGCACATAAATCCAAATCCCTAATAAAGACATTAAAAATCCTTTGTTCTTGGTTCCAGCTCAGTTTTCCAGTCTCATTTTTCTGTGCCTCTTAAGTACCTGCAATTGCTCTATATCCTATGACTGAAGGTTTCACAAATCTGTCCCTTGCTCTTCTTGTTTTCATGCATTCACAGGAGGTACTTTCTCGGTCTGCCCTGACTATTCCCCCCAGAGCCCCAGGTGCCCGTTCCCCAAACTTACCATTCAATGAAATGACTTCTCTTTCTCTACTTTTGTCTTGCCTTTCTCATTGCCATCTTTGCCCCAGGTGAGACACTCCTGTTTCATGCCACCTAAGTACCCATTTATTCCTATATTACAATGAGTATCATCACATATAAGAGCTATTTACACATGGCTGGCTGTCCCCCCAGACTCCAAGCTCCTTAGAAGCAAAAGTTTTTATTGTGTTCTCTTGGGCCTCACACAGAACCTGATATATAGTTGGCTCTTTATAAGTCTTGGTTATCATAATTTTGGAAACAATAGTTTCATCTAAAGGGGACTTAGAAAAGTGAATTGACATTGAATTTTTAGAGCAATTCATATATTTAAATATTATTTCATCAGATATGTAGTCAAATGATAATACTTCACAGATTCATAGTGACTTATATTAAAGGTTCACAATTTTATCAACTTCAACAAATTAAATTCAGCAGTTCCTTTGTTACATAGTGATTATAGGTTCAGAGGTGATGTACCTGAGGTGGAGGTAATTTTCTGACAGGCAGTACTTCCACAAATTAAAAGAAACACAACTCTACAGACTTGACTAAAAGTGCATATCCAGAGTCTTTGGATTATGCCCATAATACAATAGATAAAACCTGTATGACATCCAAAACCAATTTACCAGTAAAATTTAGTGTATACAAATATGAAGACTGAAGAGAGAACATCTAAGACAACAGCAAATGGTCCAATTATGGGCATTAACAAGACGACAACTTAAAGGTCATGTTTACTGAGAAGTTTAGGAATTTTGCCACATAATTTTAATTAACACTAGTGAGAATTTACAGTTAACCCTAGGGCAGTATGTGGACATTTTTTCCATATGCAAGTCTATGCATTTGAGATTATTTTATTTTTCCATGCCATAGGATGTAAAGCCATATAATTACTCCACAGGGGAAATGTGCTTTGACTCACTCTAAATAATTGGTTCTTTGGTTTTTATTTTAAAAAATGGCTAAAATAGGCAACATCTCTAAATAAGGCTTCTTTTCTTTGATAATATAGAATAGCAGAGCCATGAAGAGAAATAAAGTGATGCTTTGAATTGCAGTCAACTGAACAATGACTAGAATATCTATGAAATATTAGGTGTCCAAAGGAAAAAAAAAAAAGCCTCACATATCTTTTTTAAGACAAGAATACAGTAAATTGAAAAGATCGATTTTTTTAATGAAAGACTCTTTTGCATGTGTTTAGCCATTTTGTATTTTTTATTCAGCCAAAATGGTAATGATAAAGGCAATAACTATTCACCTGGTTGTCAAATATATGAAATGAAAGATATCTCACATATTCCATATTTGATGATACAAGAATGGATAGAACATTGGTGCTCATAATAAAAGCTGAAAATAACCTGGCTAGCAGATTATGGCATATGAAAAACTAGAATATTTACTTTGCTATAAAAAGACTGACAAATAGAGATCTAAAGACGTAATTAAAACATGAGAAACCAAAAGATCCTATGAAGGCCCTGGAAAACAATGCAGCCATAAGGAAAGAAAATTTAATCCAGTAAGAACATAAGGTATATATAGCACTAATCTACTGTAGATATAAACAAACTCTCACCAACCTGAAAGTGACACCAATTAGAAACTAGTTCCATTTTACTTTGAAACAAAACTTACAAATCCTCGACTCCATAAATTTCAATTTGGATTAAAATAATTTTGTACACAGAGCTCATTACACTGAACTAGATACAATCATTCTATAGATAATATTTATGAAGAAACACTTGTTTTATTACTTTCTTAAGCTGACGGCATTCAATATGCTCTGAGATTCCAGACGGCAAGTTTCACATGGGCATGTGTTTCTAAGCACCTTTGTTTTTCACATAACCACACGAAGAATATTAAACATAAAATGGGCATAATCCCTGCTTTTGAAGACCATGTTATTTAGTTGACAAATCCACATATTCAACTTTGGAATCAACTGAAAAGAAACAATTGGAGTTTTTAAGGCTACTATGTATCTGTGGAAGATCTAGTGAAATTCCAAGTGCAAGAGAAATTTCCCATGGAATACGGTGAATCAGGAAACATATCTAAGAAAAGTCTTAAGCAAGTAAACATCTAGATGCATTGAAGGCATGAAAGGAGTTTAGACCACAACAAAGAATTTTAACTATCAAAGACTCAAAGACGTCCATGAGTGAGCAGGAGTTAAAAACACTGATCAAAACAAAACAAAACAAAACAAAAAAAAACACTGATCAGACTTACAAAGGTATGTTGTTCTGTGAAGTATTGAGAAACTAAGTCTTTTGGTTCTGAAAATGCAGGTTGACATTTGATTTAATGTGATAAGTAAATGGAAACCTCTGAGTCTTTAAAATATATTTTATTATAATAAGAATTTAAATAGATAATGTAGAAAAAAATCTCTCCTCTTTACAAAATGTCTTTAACATTTTGTCACATTTTTCTTTTTAAAATTTTTTGTAAGTCAGTTATACACTTGTAATCATATACACAATATTTTATCCACTTCTTTTTATTTATATCATATTTCATCTGATTTTCAAAGTAATCACTAATGTCTATAAAATATAATGAAAACTGAATATACCCTTACTTTAGTTAACAATTCCATTATGACGTTATTATAGAGTTTTCACATTATTTTACATTTAATCAAAACCACATTTAGCTTCTTCATAATTGGAAGTATTTATGTAAGACAGACTCCTAAAATGCCATTATTGGGTATAAAAATGTATTGATGAATTTGTGTCTTTTAGGGCCTCTGATATCAATAAAATTGCTTTTCAAAAAAGCTACACTGATTTATTATTTTTAAAAAATTAATTTCCATAGCCTTGGGGTGGAAATGGTTTTGGTTACATGATGAATTGTATAGTGATAAAGTCTGGGCTTTCAGTGCAACTGCAATACAAATAGAGTACATTATATGCATCAGGCAGTTTTTCATCCCTCGACCTACTCTCTCAGCCTCCCTCTTCCTGAGGTTCCAGTGTTCTTCATACCACTCTGTATGCCACTCCATATATCCATAGCTTAGTTCCACTTATATGTGAAAACATGCAGTATTTGGTTTTCCATTCCTGAGTTACTTCGCTTAAGACATTGGCTTCCAGTTCCATCCAAGTTGCTGCAACAGACATTGTTTCATTATTTTGTATGCCTGAGTAGTATTTCATGGTGTATATATATCACATTTTCCTTATCCACTCATGGGTTGCTGAGTTCTTAGGCTGATTCTGTATCTTTACAGTTGTGAACTGTGCTGTTGATAAACCTACACAATTTTATTTTAGATTCACAGGGTACATGGCACAAGTTTGTTACATGGGTATATTGTGTGATACTGAGGTTTGAGATACAAATAATCCTGTCACCTAGGTAGTGACCTTGTCACCAAAAGTTAGCATGTCAGTCCTTGCCCTCCTCCCTCCCACCTCTCATCAGTAGTTCCCATTGTTTATTGTTGCCATCTTTATGTCCATGAGCACTCAAGGTTTAGCTCTCATGTTAAGTGAGAAAACGTGGTATTTGGCTTTCTGTTCCTACGTTAATTCACTTAGGATAATGGCCTCCAGGTACATCATGTTGCTGCAAAGGACATATCATTCCTCTTTATGGCTGTGTGTTATTCCATGGTGTATAATATGTATATTTTCTTTATCCAATTCACTGTTGATGGGCATGTAGGTTGATTCCATGTCTTTGCTGTTGAGAACGGTGCTATGAAGAGCATATGCATACATGCATCTTTTTTTTAGTAGATTTATTTTCTTTTGAATACACATCAAGTAATGGGATTACTGAGTTGAATGGTAGTTCTAAATTCTTTAAGAAATCTCCAAACTGTTTTCCACAGTGGCTAAACAAATTTACATTTCCACCAGCAGTATATAAGCATTACTTTTTCTCTGCAACCTCACCAGCATCTGTTATTTTTTGGCTTTCTAATAGTAGCCATTCTGACTGATGTGAAATGGTATCTCATTGTGGTTTTAATTTGTATTTCTCTGATGACTGGTGAAGTGTAACATTTTTCATGTTCATTGGCCATATGTATGTCTTCTTTTGAGAAGTGTCTGTTCATGTCCTTTGCCCACTTTTTAATGTTTTTTTTTTTTGTTATCAACTTCAGTTGCTTATAGATTCTGAATATTAGACCTTTGTTGCATGCATAGTCTGTGAATGTTTTCTCTCATTCTGTAAGTTGTCTGTTGACTCTGTTGATAGTTTCCTTTGCTGTGCAGAAGCTCTTTAATTAGGTCCCATTTGTCAATTTTTATTTTTGTTGCAATTGCTTTTGAGGACTTAGACATAAATTCTTTCCCAGGGTCAATGTCAAAAATGGTGTTTCCTATAGTTTTTTTTTTTTCCTAGGATTCTTATAGTTTGAGGTCTTCCATTAAATCTTTAATCCATTTTGAGTTACTTTCTGTATATGGTAAAAGGTGTGTGACCTTATTTTGGGTTCTGTTGGTCTATGTGTCTATTTTTTGTACCAGTACCATGCTGTTTTGGTTAACGTAGCCTTATAATACAATTTGAAGTCAGGTAATGTGATGACTCTAGCTTTGTTCTTTGCACTTAGGATTATTCTGGCTATTTGGGCTCTTTTATGGTTCCATATGGATTTTAGGATAGTGTTTTCTAATTTTGTGAAAAATGATATTTGTTGTTTGATAGGAATAGCATTGAATCTCCTGAATTTTTTGGGCAGTATGGCCATTTTAATGATACTGACTTTTCCAATCCATGAACATGGAATGTTTTTCCATTTTTTTGTGTTATTTATAGTTCTTCTTGTAGATATCTGTCACCTCCTTGGTTAGATGTATTCCTAAGTTTGTTTTGTTTATTGTTATTTTATTTTATTTTTTTAAGTGTGTGGCTGTTATAAATGGGATTGTGCTCTTTAGCTCTCATCTTGAACTTTATTTGTATATATAAATGCTACTATTTTTTTGTACATTGTTGTGGATCAGTTACAGGGTCCTTCTGGAAGAGTCTTTTGGACTTTCTAGGTATAGAATTCTATCATCAGCAAAGAGAGATAATTTGACTTCTTACCCTATTTGGATGCCTTTTTGTCCTTTCTCTTACCTCATGGCTCTGGCTAGGACTTCCAGAAACTTTTCTATAAAATTGTTTTTTGTTTGATTGATTTTTTAAAGCTTTTTAATACATGAATTCTCCTTGTGATATATCTGTTTTGACTTGTTGATAAATTATCTTTGGACAGTTTTTACGGTAGGCATCTCTCAAAAGTTTTGAATTTACAAGCAAAAGTTAACCTCTAGTTAGACCTGGTAATTCTGGAGAGTAAACACTGATTGCTATTGAGAAGTGCAAATATGTTGACCAAGATAATGATCTGAACCCCAGTTCTTATAAAAGCTGTAATCTTTAATAAGTCATTTAATGTGATTTCTAAATGAGAATAATAAGAATAATCACTCTCTCATACAAAGTACAGTGTGTTTATATCTACTGATGCCAACAATTTAGAACCTTCCATTTATTCATGCCAGAAACATGTATCGAGCAACTATCAGACACTATGGAAAATACTGAGATAGCTCTCACCTTCGAGGAATTTATGATCCAGTGATGAAAAGTTATTAGTAAAACAGTATATTTAGTGCTATAATTGAATATATTTATGAGTTGTTGTCAGAAGACAATAAAAGTAGCCCTAGTTTGTACTGGTGTGTTAATATAAATTGTTGATGACATTTCGAATTACCTATCGTCCTAGCGGGTCATTTAACCAAGTAGAATAATAGGCCAGACACTCAATAGAAAGGGATCAATTCCTTTTTGAGTTTCCTTATTTATAAAATTCCATTCTTCTCAGTTTCCTTATAAAGCAAGTTTGGCAACCTGTTGCAAATAAATATGACTAGAAGATTCACACTTATGTGAAGGAAGAACAACATTTGAGAAAATAAACGGGACATATATTTTGGGAAGATCATGCACCCAAATGTCTCTTCACAGATGAACTACTTATTTCACTCGGTTGCTCTCTTACTCTAGAAGGAACTATCAGAGGCAAGTTTGCAAATAAAAGGACGTCTCAGCACTGCCAATGATTTCATATCACATGACCAGTATTTTCAAATATCTAGAACATGCACATAATAGAATATTTTCGATTCACCATGATAATTTAAGTCTATCTTAAGTTCAAAAGAATTAGGTTTAAAGGTCAATGCACATATCAGGCAATTAATAGCAACATGTCTGAAACTGTAACCTTAGTGATCTCAGTGACAGCACACTTCAGTTTGCATCGAAATTATCAGAGGTGTTATCAGAGTTACTGGACCATGTATTAGTGTACAGAAACAGTTTAGAAAAATATTTTAAAATGTGATTTCACTGGCAATACACAGAGGCAAGGTGCACGCCGAAAGGAGTATTTCCTGAAGTTTGACTTTTCATATTTTAAATAAAAAGATGACTTCATAAACTGCATGTATACTTGTTTGAAAGAAAAGTATATATACCAAACTATCTTTTCTGACATGAAACTCATTTTATCTTTAATATTTTGTGTATGGACATATTTTAAATATCCAGTTTTTAAGGACATAGCCATGGGCAAGGACTTCATGTCTAAAACACCAAAAGCAACGGCAGCAAAAGCCAAAATTGACAAACGAGATCTAATTAAACTAAAGAGCTTCTGCACAGCAAAAGAAACTACAATCAGAGTGAACAGGCAACCTATAGAATGGGAGAAAATTTTTGCAATCTACTCATCTGACAAAGGGCTAATATCCAGAACCTACAAAGAACTCAAACAAATTTACAAGAAAAAACCAAACAACCCCATCAAAAAGTGGGCAAAGGATATGAACAGACATTTCTCAAAAGATGACATGCATACAGCCAACAGACACATGAAAAAATGCTCATCATCACTTGCCATCAGAGAAATGCAAATCAAAATCACAATGAGATACCATCTCACACCCGTTAGAATGGCAATCATTAAAAAGTCAGAAAACAACAGGTGCTGGAGAGGATGTGGAGAAATAGGAACACTTTTACACTGTTGGTGGGATTGTAAACTAGTTCAACCATTGTGGAAAACAGTATGGTGATTCCTCAAGGATCTAGAACTGGAAATATCATTTGACCCAACCATCCCATTACTGGGTATATACCCAAAGGATTATAAATCATGCTGCTATAAAGACACATGCACACGTATGTTTATTGCGGCACTATTCACAATAGCGAAGACTTGTGACAATGTCCATCAGTGACAGACTGGATTAAGAAAATGTGGCACATATACACCATGAAATACTATGCAGCCATAAAAAAGGATGAGTTTGTGTCCTTTGTAGGGACATGGATGCAGCTGGAAATCATCATTCTCAGCAAACTATTGCAAGAACAGAAAACCAAACACCACATGTTCTCACTCATAGGTGGGAACTGAACAATGAGATCACTTGGACACAGGAAGGGGAACATCACACATTGGGGCCTATTATGGGGAGGGGGCAGGGGGGAGGGATGGCCTCGGGAGTTATACCTGATGTAAATGACGAGCTGATGGGTGCTGACAAGTTGATGGGTGCAGCACACCAACATGGCACAAGTATACATATGTAACAAACCTGCACATTGTGCACATGTACCCTAGAACTTAAAGTATAATAATTTAAAATAATAAATAAATAAATAAAATGAATTATTCATATAATTTTAGAACAATTGATTGCTGAACCCTAGGCTATGCATACTTCAAATCACTGGTTTACAGTTTCAGACTGCTCCTCCCCCCGCAAAAAAAAAAGCCTGTTTAGAAGGCCTAGAAAGAAGGAAGAAGAGATAACAAGAAATTAAAGCAACACAAGAACAAGCAGAACTGGTATACCTAACAAGGACCACTATGCTGTTACACAAAAGGAAACATTTTCAGTGCTTTAGTGATTCAGAAGTCATCATTCACTCCTTGCTTCTTAGCAGTTTCTACTACTGCACTAAAAGAACCCTTGCTTAAATATCTAATGATGTCCTAATTACCATTTTAAAATAAATGTCAACCCTTCCCATTCTGGATTTATTGCTGCTGCTGATATGCCGAAAACGCCTTCTGCTTTGAAACCTCAATTCCTTAAGCTCTTTGGCATGGTATTCCTGGTACTCTGTCAAAGTCTCAACCTTCCTTCTCCTCTTTTGGTTCCTTTTCCAGTCCAGACTTTTTAAATTCTAGAAAAACAAACTGTGACCCCCTACTCATTTTCCTTTGTAGTCCCACTTGATTTTAACTGCTATCTGGAGGCTGATGGCCTGATGTCTACAATGGCAACCTGTTCCTTTTGCTGAGATCTAAACACTTATTGTACATTTTCTGTGAGATTTCTCTGCAACATATCAGACATACTAAACAGGATTAAAAATTCACACACTATCTTCTTTCTTTGCCTCCTAATTTATTTATCATTCTCTACTCCTTGACTCATGAGCAATCTCAGGATAACCATCCATGTATGGTCCGGAGATGCAAACCATCTTCTTTCATGCATTTGTCCCTCCTCAGCCACATGGTAGAGAAGGATGGTTATTTCAGGTCCTGTGGTCACGCTTCTATAGCACATGCTTGTTTCTGGGCTGTGGCTGCTCACACAGGCAATTTATCAGCTTGTTTTGCTACTAAGTGAGCTCATAAGGCTGAGTTCTAACCCACGGAATGTGAGTAGAAGTAATGTGCACACATCCAGGTGAGGCCACACAGACTTCTGCACACTGTTCCCCATGTTCTGTACCTCTCCACGTGGATGGAAAAGTCATGATCAGCGGGATGGACCTTGAAGGCCACAGATTGAAGGCCTGGGTCCCTAAGTAAATACAACAGAAAAGCCGCCTCACCAATCTGTTTACATGACAACTACTGTAAAGGGAACAGGAGATACACTTCCTGGATTATGAATTTTTTTTTGGATCTATTTTGTTATAGCAGTAGCCTGATATGATAAGGATGTGACGATGATGACAGTGACACTAGCACTTATGGAGAATTTATTACATGCCTTATTCAATTTAAGCACGTTACATATTAACATATTAACTCATATAATTCTCCAAACAGCTTCATGAAGCAGGTACTAGAATTCTTACTATTTCGCTTACCTAATTTCATGTAGTTACTTAATAGCCAAGCCAGAATTCATGCTTTGGCACCACAGTCTTTACCCTCAGCCAACAAAATCCATATGTTCTCTCATCCTACTCAAATATGGACTCCTATAATTCACACCTTAGGTGCTGTTCCTTCCATGAAGAATTATCTGACCTGCCTCAGACCCATCTATCCATCTGGCTCTTCTGGGGCTCCAGATATCCTAATTATAGCACATGATATTGAAATGCTATACAATGGTGCATTTTCTATTTGATTTCTTTACTCTGTAACAGATAAACTAAACATGCCCATTCTGAAAGAAAATGAAGGATCCTTAAAGGAAGAAACTGTATTACAATCATCACTATATACTCAATACTAGCACAAAACACAGACATCTTTTGAGTGATCAAATAATATTTTATGGAACTGTGTTTAAATTTGGTAAAACTGCTTGGGCTGGCTTCACCACTGCAGTGAGAATAGGTGGCTATCTGAAACACCAGATACATTCTAAACATGCTGTTAGTACTAGGCTAATTCCTACATTTAATGAATTTAAAATACTTTGGTTAAAATGATTCTTAGATTATTTTACAGGTAAAAATGGTTGCTAAAAAAGCTCTCAACCATTGAAAACCTTTCAGAGGATAAAGAGCCTGTGTAATAATTATTGTCATTGCCCAAGATAATTTCTGAAATGTGATGTATTTGGTGACTTTGATACTCTATATAAACACAGCTAACGAAGCAATTTACTGGTTGTTACATAGACAAGGAGGCCCATGGTACGTGATGAAATGAGGCAGAAAGCAAAGGTAAACAAACCAGAATCGGGTCACAGCAATAAGGAGTATTGAAATAGTAAATGCTCTTGTTGAGAAAGGTGAATTTAGTATGAGATATAAAATTGCAAAGAAAGAAAAGAAATCAGACCAGGAAACTGTAATCCTCATTAAAAAGAGGCCCTTCATTAAAGGTACCTTTTCACATGCTGAATTTAACTCTAACTTGAAGAAAAGCATGATTGATGAGATATGTTATGTGTTTAGTCCTAATTAATATTTTCTAATTGCTATATTGAGAGGGGAGTGCACACATTGCTCATTGCTCCTGGCTTATCTCCACTCTACTGAAGGTGAGGTGTAAAATGAAATTTGTACAATAAAGCATCAGTGTCATATATATCTGATAGGGAATGCAAGAGGAGGCAGGTTCAACTGAGCATCTTACTTTTGTCTTGGGAGATGATTATTTCCTTTGTTCAGATAGCTTTTGCTTAGGATTTACATTGAAGCAATAATTCAAAATAATAATGCGCAGTAAGGATATGTGTTTAATTGGCTATATTGGTGATAAAGTTGATTTATTCTGATGGAGTTTGAAAATGTTAGGGCCAGAGAGTCCTTGGTAAGATCTCCCTTTTAATAAAAGCAGCCCCCAAATCATTTCCTTTCCAAGAAAGAGCAGCCTGTAAAACTCAGCTGCAGACATACAAAGGCAAACTAGAAGCCTGCACAGGTGAATGCTGGCAACTGTGCCAATAGAAAAGGGTTACTTGGGAGCCAGGCATGTTCAACATGGCAGCTCCAACTTTCCTTTTGTCAACCATGTGTACAGTAACGAACAGACAACATGGTGATGGCCAGGTAGAGACACCATCTGCATAATAAAAGATTAGGGTGGGATGACCAGCTTCTTCATGTGCTATGCAAATGTCACACCTGGTCCGACCAATCCCTTGGGCCCTGTGTAAATCAGACACTGACTCCTCAAGCTTATCTATGAAATCTGATGCATTTCAGCACAAATCTAGAGTCCCACTTGGGAGTCCCTCTCTCTCTGCAAGACAGAGTGCTATTCTTTTTTCTCTTTCTTTTGCCTACTAAACCTCCACCCTTAAACTCACTTCTTGTGTATCTGCATCCACAATTTCTCTGGCGTGAGACAATGAACCCCAGGTATTTGCCCCAGACAATGATGCCACTTCATGACCAAGCAAGTCAACAATTATTGAGTTTATTTATTTATTTATTTCCAACTACTCTAGAGTAGCACAATAGTCACTCAACTAAGAGCCAACAGGCCTTATTTCTATTTTCCCATTTGTAAAATCCCCCGAGTAACTTTGAAAGATATCATTCAATTACTTTGGATCTTTAAAATTTTATGGAGTTTTGAATATTACCTTGAAGATACTTAGTTAATTCATTGACTATTCTCTTGTAGCCTTTAAAATATATAAATGCAAGTATAAAAATTTCTATAACAAGTAATATAAGAGTATCATTTTCAGCTATGCAATAATATATTCCTCTTATGAGGTAAAAAGTAAGATTAAAATTCTATTAATATTGTTGAGCACTAACAGGTTAAAACATATTCTTGTAGTGCATTTCAAGGCCTAGGCATTCCCATCTCTGAATGTATGTTTCCACTGGAATGGAAAAATCAAGAATTATATAGAGCTAAGAGTTTAGTACCATTGATTCTAAAAAATGAGATGTTGGAATACCTGGAAAAAATAAAAACATGAATGTTTTTCAGTAGAAAACTTTTTTTTTAATTTGACAAAGAAGTTAGGTTAATGAGATGGAGAGTTTGGAAGCATATGTTGAAATGTAGAGATGTATTTCTGAAGGGTACATACCTCCAAGAAAGACTCACGAATGTTCTATGTTCATTGTGTAAGAACATGTCATATGAATAAAAAAACATAGCTAGAGTCTTGTAAAATAAGTGCTATTATGTGTAGCCTGGAATGGTGTCTAAAGTAAACACAAAATGAATGTGTATCCTGGTTCAAGATGACCACTCAGGCTATGGTTGTAAATCCATGTCTAACCTGTTCACATACAAATGCCTCAAATCCACAGTCATTGCTTAGCCACTCCACCAGCCTGGGGTAAGCACACCAGCAGGGCAATTCATCTGACAGAGGACAGAGCTGGGGAAGAGGCCAACAAAGACCTCTGAGGTAGACATGAACCACAGAAACCTGAGATCCTGGATCTGGAAAGGGGAGCATGTCTCTGAGTGGGTGTGTCCTCTTAGCTGGACACACCCCTTGCCAAGTGAGGAAGGGTGTAGCTCAGAAAGGGACAGAAAAGAGCCCTGAAATACTCATTATCCTGTATCTCAAGATGATATTACATGGCTAATTGACCTAAGGATAGACAACTGATCAAAGACAGAATGACAGGACTATTCCACTTGGGATTGAATGCTGTATTAAGACACCTAGAGATGCAAGTTTGGCGGGGACAGGCATCTAGTGGGCAGCTCATTGGAGCAAATTTCCATACACACCTACTGCTGAGATCCTTGGACCTTACTCTCCCCAAGGATGGCTTCCACAATTGTTTCTTCACTTTTCTGACCCATCATCCCCCAATCTTTCGCAAAAATGCCCTTGATTTATTGAAGGTATGTGCACTAAAATGAATATTAACTATTAATTGCATCTATTATTGATCTTTTTAGGTCCCACTCTCAAAGTGAGGAGAGGAGCGGCATCAATAATCATCGCTGATGTGTGTAATAAAAGAAAAACAATCCCACGTTAAAGGAAATACAACTTTCCCAAACATGAGGTTTTAGAATCTCTCTGATTTTGATAACATTAATGGGCTTTAATGAAGAAGAAGAGATTTTGAGAAGCTGAGCAATCAGATTGAGACCTTTTAATTAGCCTTTCTTGTCTATTATTGATGTAGACAGGTCACTGCAGAACACAGTTACATAATTTTCAATTTATGTGCAAATTTCAGGGTCAAACAATGAACAGGTTATGTTTTTCTGCATAAAATGAATACAAACAAGTCTAATCACAGCCTAATATTGTCTTTGACCCTTTCCATTGAACTTGCTTATATTTAGGGGCTGTGTAACAATTTAATCTTTACTATACTTTTGACATAGTATTTCAATCACGCCTTCAGAATTCAATAGGTTTGCTGTGAACTGAGGATTATTATTGACACTGGGACTCAAGATTAATATTTTTACCTTATATTCTTTATTTTGTAATTGTTAACAAAGCTACAAAAAAGAAAATTTAAAGAAAGTTCAAAATGTTTTTAAATGAAATCTTAAAATCCCTCAGCAAAATCTGCCACAACTGTGTGACTGGGTTAAATTTAACAAATCTTTCTGAGCCTCATATTTCTCATGTGATAAACAGGGATATTGAACTTCCTATATGAAGTGGTGCGTAAACATTTAATGAGCTGATGAATGCAAAATTTTCAGTACATGTTTGGCATTTAATAAATGTTATATAACATTCATTTTTCTAGGTTTCTTTTTCCTCCTTGATTCTTAATTTCCTGCCCTGTTACACCCTTAGTTCTATAAAATGGGTTCTAGTACGATTTTGCCAAGATAAAATAAAATATACAAAGTTGACAAAACAGTTCTTGATTTATAGGAAATGTTGAAAGTTCTAATTTTTTTGTTTGTTTGTTTTCATCCTTGGCCAGCAGTCTTTTAAGAACAAAATGCTTCTTTGAGAAAACACAAATAATATTTTATATTATCATTTACTTTCTAAAGTTATAAAATAATATTAGTAAATGATATTAAAATCGGTAACTTACAATGGGCTTATTCCCTGTAATGACACCAGGGAACAACATCAGTTGGTGAATGAAAAGGATGGCAGAAGACATTGTTCAAAAGACTGTGTCGAAATGTATGGTAGATTAAAAAGAAAAGCTATGCCTGAGAGCAAAGAATATTTTGTTACTAATGAGATTATAGCAAACAAAGACTTGACTACTTGATGAAGAGATTTTTAAAACTTGGACACTTTTATTCAAATCTCTTTGGATGTACATTGGGAATAGGATAAAATTATAAATGTTTCTATATTTATAACTGCATATATATTTAAAGTTTATTAGCTCCTCAATGACAAAGCAAAAGAGTGATCCTACTGTTCACATTCATCTCTTTACTCATTTTAAAAAAATGATTGCTTAAAACTTGACAAAGCAATAATAAAAAAGTAACCTGACTAATCAATGAGCAAAAGACTTAAGTAGATATTTCTCCAAAGAACATACACAAATGTCCAATAAGCACATGAAACGATGTTCAACATCACTAATCATTAGGGAAATACAAATGAAAATCAAAATTAGATAACATCTTACACCCATGGGAATGACTAATATGAAAAAAAAAAAAAAAACAGAAAATACATGTGTTGGTGAAGATGTGGAGAAAATGGAACCCTCATGCACTTTTGGTAGGATTGTAAAATGATAGAGCTGCTATGGAAAAGAATGTGGTGGTTCTTACAAAAATTACAAATAGAATTACCATATAATCAAACTGTTCCACTTCTGGCTTATATTCAAAGGAACTGAAAGCAGGGATTTGAACAGATATTTGTGCACTAATGTCATAGCAGCATTATTCACAATAGTCAAAAGGCAAAAGCAACTCAACTGTCCACTGACAGATAAACAAAGTGTGGTATATGCATACAATAGAATATTATTCTGCCTGGAAGAAAACAAGTTTTCACAGAAGTTTTGACACAGGCTACAACAGGGTAAGCTTTGAGTACATTATGCTAAATGAAATAAACCAGTCACAAATGGGCAAATACTGTATGATTCCACTCACGTGTGGCACCCACAGTAGAAAAATTCACAGAGACAGAAAGTAGAATGGTGGACATCAGGGGCTGGGGAAGGAGAAAACGACGAGTTATTGTCAACAGGTACAGAATTTCAGTTTTGCAAGATGGAAATTCTGGAGATGGATGATGATGATGGTGACGGTTGAACAATGTGAATGTACTTAAGGCTACTGAACTGTACTCCTAACAGTGATTAAGAAGGTAATTTTATGTTCTATATATTTTACCACAATTTTTAAATACTTTTTTTAAAAAGTACGTAGTTATTTGCTTGTTGTCTGTAGTACATCAAGCACTGTTATAGGAGCAGGGTATACGTCATAACCTCACTTTATCCTTAACTTAAATTTTGAGGATAAAGTGAGGTCATGAGCAAGCTTTCATATTTCTTTTTTTTTTTCTTCTTTTTTTAAATTTTTTTATTTTTTTATTTTTTATTATTATTATACTTTAAGTTCTAGGGTACATGTGCATAACGTGCAGGTTTGTTACATATGTATACTTGTGCCATGTT
>NW_012101249.1:316433-347120 GCF_000951045.1 Mandrillus leucophaeus
ATGGTTGAACTAGTTTACAATCCCACCAACAGTGTAAAAGTGTTCCTATTTCTCCACATCCTCTCCAGCACCTGTTGTTTCTTGACTTTTTAATGATCGCCATTCTAACTGGTGTGAGATGGTATCTCATTGTGGTTTTGATTTGCATTTCTCTGATGGCCAGTGATGATGAGCATTTATATATGAACAAGCTTTGGATGCCAAAAATGTTTAGCTTCAGTTTCCATTGAATGTGGAATGTTGTCACTGGAATGGCAAATATTATTGGCTAGGATATTAAAATTGCATATTTAAAAATATATGTGAAGGATACGAGATAAATTCATATTTATCAATTATTAAATTTAGAAGTCAGAAAATCATGATGAGAACAGAAATAAATGAAATAGGGAATGATAAAAAAATTAAAAAGATCAAAAAAACTACAAGTTTGTTTTATGAAAAGACATACAAAATTAATAAACATTTAACTAGACTTAGAAAGGCCAGATAACAACATAAATAAAATTATGAATGATATTACCACTGTTACCACAGAGATACAAAGGATCATATGATTCTACTATTAACAAATGTATTCTAACAACTTTGATAACCTGAAAGAAATAGATAAATTCCTAGTAACATACGTTCTACCAAGACTGAGTCATGAAGAAAGAGAAAATCTGAACAGACCAATAATGAGTAAAGAGATTGAATCAGTCATCAAAAACTCTCAACAAAGAAAGCCCAGGACTAGATTGCTTGACTGGTGAATTTTATCAAATTCCTTCTTTTAAAAAAGATTGATGACAACTCTTCCCAAACTTTCACAAATAATTGAAGAGGAGGAAATACTTCCAAGTTCATTTATGAAACCTACATTACTCTGATATCAAAGTCAGATAAGAACACTATAAGAAAAAAAAAAATACAGACAAATATTCCTGATAAACATCCATGCAAAATCCTCAGCAAAGCTCTAGCAAACAGAACTTAACAGCACATTGAAAGGATCATATACCATGATCAAGTGTGATTTATTCATGAGATTCAAAGTTGATTCAACGTAGGTAAATCAAGAAATGTGGTACACCGCATTAACTGACGAAGGATAAAAATCATACAATCATTTCAATAGATGGAGAAAAAGCATCTGACAGATTTCAACATCTTATGATGAAACCTGTCAACAAATTTAGGTATAGAGGGAATGTAACTCAATATAATAAAAGCCATATGTGAAGTTCAATAGTGAAAAAGAAAAATATTTTTCCTCTAAGATCAGGAACAAAGCAAGAATGCCCACTCTTACACTTTTATTTAAAACAGTACTGCAAGTCCTTGCCAGGGAAAATAGATAAGAAAAGGAAATAAAAAAGCATTCAAATTTGAAATAAAAAGTAAAGTTGTCTCTGTAGATGACATGATCTTATATATATATAAAACCCTAAAGAATCCACAAAAAAACCTGTTAGAATTATTAAACAAATTTTGTAAAGTTGAAGGATATACAAAAATCAACTTGCAAAAATCAGTAGTGTTTCTTCATGATAAAAATAAACTATATGAAAAAGAAATTAGGAAAACAAACCCATCTATTAAAGAATCAAAAACAGAAATTTAAGCAGAGGTGAAATATATGCATACTGAAAAGTTAAAAAAAATCCTGAGAGAAATAGGAAAAGGGACAAATAACTGGGAAGAAATCCCATTTTCATGAATTGAAACATTGATATTGTTAAAATGTCTATACTACCCAAAGTGATCCACACATTCAATGCAATCCTCATCCAAATTCCAATGTCGTTTTCCACAGGAAAAAAAAAAAAAAAGTCCTAAAATTCATACCGAATTACAAAATACCCTGATTAGACAAAGCACCCTCAAGAAAAATAAAGCCAAAGGCATCATGTTTCCTGATTTCAAAACATATTACAAAGCCACAGTAATGAAAACAGTGTGGATACTGGCATTAAAACCAGGCCCACAGACCAATGGAACATAATCAAGAGCCCAGAAATAAGCCCATACATGTAGGACTAACTAATTTTGGACAAGGGTGCCAAGAATATACAATGAAAAAAGAATAATCTCTTGAGCAAATGGTACTGGGAAAACTGAATACTCACATGCACAAGAATGCAATTGAACATTTATCTTACAAACAAAAAAAATCAACTCAAATGGATTAAACCTAAACATAAGACCCAAATGGTAAAACTCCTAAAAAAGGATAGGGGAAAATTTCCTTGACATTGATCTTGGCAATAAATTTTTGTATGTCAACCCCTAATGTCAGGCAACAAAAACAAAAATAAACAAGTAAGACACATCAAACTGAAAAGCTTCTGCATAGTAAAGGAAGCAATCAATAAAATGAAAAGGCAACCTACATGACCCAAGAAAATATTAGGAGAAAATATTTGTGAATCATATACCTGATAAAGGATTAACATCAGAAATATATAAGTAGCTCACACAACAGAAAAAAATAGTAACTTGCCAAAATTGCCAAAGGCCGTGAATGGACATTTTCCCAAAAAAGACATAACAAATGGACAGCAGGTATATGAAAACACGGACAATATCACTAATCATCAGAGAAACACAAATCAAAACCTCCATGAGCTATCTCCGCACACCTCTTGGGATGGCTACTATTTTGAAAAATAAAAGACAGGGGGGAATGTGGAGAAAAGGAAACCACTGCACACTGTTGGTGAAAATGTAAGTTGGTACAACCATACAGAAAACAGTAGAGAGTTTCCTTAAAAAATTAAAAATAAAACTATCATAATAAACCGACAATTCTACTTCTGGGTATATGTCCCAAAGGAACTGAAATTAGTATCTCAAGGAGATTTATACCTGGTATCATAATTGCAGCATTATAACCAAGATATGGAAACAACCTAAATGTCCATGGAATGGATGGATGAATGTATAAAGAAAATGTGGTGTACACATGCAGTGGAATATTATTCAACCTTGAAAAATGAAGGGAATCCCGCCATTTGGGACAACATGGGTGACTCTGGAAGGTATTACCTAAGTGAAATATGCCAGACACAGAAAGATAAATATGACATGACTTTAGTTACATGTGGAATCTTCTTTTAGATTCACAGAAGCATGGAGTGGTGATTGCCAGAGTCTGGTGGAAGGCGGAAATGTGGAGGTAATGTTTAAGGGGTACAAAGTTTCAATGATGCAAGATAAATAAGTTCTGAGATTGCCCTATATTGTATAGTGCCTCTAGACAACAACACTATATTAAATATTTAAAATTTGCTAAGAAAGTAGACCCTATGCTTAGTGTTTTTAACCATAAAAATTCCAATAAAGGGGATGGGAGGGAACTTACAGATGTGAGATATATGTCTATGGCCTTGACAACGGTGACTTTTTTCATGAGTGTATACTCATCCCCAAACACATTGAGTTGTATACACTAAATATAACTTTCTATGTGGCAATCACACTTGAATAAAGTTTTTGGAAAGAAAAAGAATAACAATTTTTGATTATGCAACACTGATTTTTGGCATGTAACTTACTTTTGGCATGTAACCCAGTTCAGACACCTGCAGGACAACGCAATAGCAAAACTCAAATCTCAGCAAACATCCCAATTCTACGTGGATTAGGTTTCTTCTTTCTTACTTCCATAAAAGCAAAAATTAGAAACAAAATGGAATTCTTTCTTATTTTAGGAATATTCATCCATGATTACATAAAGTAATTGATGAAATGAATGAGTCACAGCTCTGTGCTTAGTGAAGAATCTCAAACACATATCACTCAGAAATAAGCAAGTCACTAAAATGCGTAACTATCTATATGAAGGACAAAAAGTGGCTAAATTAAATAGCATTATTTAGGAATACAATCAGCTGTGCTAAAACTAAAAATAAAGTCAAGAAGATCATTATCATAAAAGAAATGGCAATGATTTCCTCTACCAGAAGAGAAAAGTACGTAATTCGACAAGAACACATAAAAAATTTCCCAAAGACAGATAATATACTTAATTTGTGTGGAGTAACTAAGGGGAACATCTTATTTTATTATTAAGCTGAAAGTGTACACTAAAAATATTCTTTTATGTGTATAATAATGGCTCACATTACTGTATTCACTTTATAATAATTTGAAGTTTTAAAAAGTATGGATTCTAGGACTCCATACCCAGAGAGAATGATTTAATTGGTCTGCCCAGGCAGAAATAGTATTTTATGTTCCTTAAAAGATTTTGACATGTAGCCAAGTTTGAGAACCACAGTCACTGATGCGTTTCACAATGGGAAATAAATATTATTTATTAAAAAAATAAAGAGGAGGGAGAGAAGAGTCAGAGAGAAATAAAGAAAATTGAAAGGAAAACAAAGTTTTACCTTTTCATAGAAATACATTTGTCATGGAGGGCTGTGGGTAACTTTAGTATCAGAACCAATGAGAACAAAGGGCAAAAAATTTAAAAAGAAGTGTATTTCTGGAAATGGGTTTTCTGGGATCTTGTGAAGACTGGGAATACAGAATCTTTCAGATTATATAAACGCTGAGGTTTTGGCCCCCAGCTAACCTCACAGAGGCTGTGTTCTTACACAGAGTCTGTTTCAGATATTCCCTAGCAGTCTGTATCAGATATTCAGATACTGGAAAATTGTATCTAGTTCAAAGAAAGCTGTATTCTATTCAGCTTCATTTCAATGTGCTTATGATATTTAATGCATACCAAGATAACTTTCAATCAGTGACTCAACTCATGAAAATATATGTAGGAAACAATAACTTATACTAAAGAAGATCTAGAAATATATTAACAAGAGTAAAACATTAGTGAGTGATAAAATTATTAATTTCAAAATATGTTCATTTCTTTTTTGTTTTCTTTTTAAAATTAATTCAACTAACACATTTAGTCTTAGATTAAAAGAACATTTTAATATTTTGGACTATGCCTACATTTAAAGCAATTAATAAAATAAAAGCATCACCTAGTCAAATGAATTCCTGTGATCCCGTGATAATCAGGATAATCACCTAATTCTACAGTTTAGTTTCCACCAGAGTGGGACAATTAAGGGAATTCTAATTAACCATTAAGAAACAAACAACTAAAATGAATACAGGATGTTCTCTTCGTGCAAAGCACAGTAGATTTTTTTTTTGTTGTTTTCAATTATCTAGGCCAGGCATGGTGGCTCACATATGTAATCCTAGCACTTTGGGAGGCTGAGGCAGGTGAATCACTTGAGGTCAGGACTTCAAGACCAGTCTGGCCAACATGGAGAAACCCAGTCTCTACTAAACATACAAAAATTGGCTGGGCATGGTGGTGCATGCCTGTAATCTCAGCTGCTTGGGAGGCTGAAGCAGGAGAATTACTTGAACTCAAGAGGCAGAGGTTGCAGTGAGCCAAGATCATGCCACTGCACTCCAGCCTGGACAACAGAATGAGACTCTATCTCAAAACAAATTTTTTTAATTAAAATAAAAATTTTTTAATTAAATTTTTTTTAACTATGTAGATTATGCAACAAGGGAAATAATATATAGTAGCATTTTGTAAAGGGAAAAAACCTTGTTTGACAAAAAAAGCCAAAAAAGCCTTATGGTACATTATTTTGGTAGGGAACTTGGGAATAAGGTATGGTTCAAGGACATTTACATATGAGGGCTTTAGCATTATTGTGGGATGAATTACATCCTCTCCCCCAAAATTCCTAAGTTGAAGTCCCAACCCCTGGTATCTCAAATGAAGTCATATTTGGAAATAAGGCCTTTAAAGAGATAATAAAGTTTAAATGAGATAATATGGGTAAGCTATAATCTACGTTACTATATTTGGAGATAGTGCTGAAAGAAAGGCCCCTTTTTTTTTTTTTTTTTTTTTTTTTTGAGGCGGAGTCTCGCTCTGTCACCCAGGCTGCAGGTGCAGTGGCACGATCTTGGCTCAGGGCAAGCTCCACCTCCCAGGTTCACACCATTCTCCTGCCTCAGACTCCCAAGTAGCTGGGACCACAGGTGCCCGCCGCCATGCCCCACTAATTTTTTTTGTATTTTTAGTAGAGACGGGGTTTCACTGTGTTAGCCAGGATGGTCTTGATCTCCTGACGTCATGATCCACCCACCTCGGCCTCCCAAAGTGCTGGGATTACAGGCATGAGACACCAGGCCCAGTCAAGAAAGGTCCTTAAATTGAACTGAAGCCCTAAGGGTGGAGCAGTAATCCAATGTGACTTCTGTCCTTAGAAAGCAGGAGACAGATGCCAGGCATGAAAATGTTAAATATCCCTAATCTGAAAATCCAAAATTGGTAATGCTTCAAAAGTCAAAATGTTTTCAGCACGGAGTAATGATGTTGGTGAAAAATTCCACACCTGGTCTCATGTGGTGGGTCATATATATTATTTAAAATATTGTATAAAATTACCTTCAGGCTATGTGCATAGGTGTATATAAAACATAAGTGAATTCTGTGTTTGGATCTGGGCCCCATTCCTAAGATATCTGATGTATATGCAAATACTCCAAACTCTGAAAAAATAAAAAATTCAAAACACTTCTGGTCCCAAGGATTTCCAATAAGAAATACTCAATGGGTACATGCACAGAGGAAAGAACCTGTAATAACACAAGTAGAAGAAAATCATCTTCAAGCCATGAAGAGAGGCCTCAGAAGAAACCAATCCTGCTAACACTTTGACCTGGACTTCCAGCCTCCAGAACTGAGAGAAAATTAACTTCTCCTGTTTAAGATTCCTAGTCTGTGGTATTTTATTATGACAGCCCAAGAAAACTAATACAGGCCCTAAAATGTAAAGATAGAAAATATAGAAACATATGAATAATATTGATTTAATTTTAGGGGGCTTCTTAAGCCTAATGACAAAGGCAAAAGCAACAGAAGAAAATCTTGACTAAATTAAACAAATTGGGAAAAAAGTTTACATCAAAATTACTAGAAACAATATGCGAAGACAATGAAAATCAAGAAAAACATATTTACATTATATCTTATAAAAAAGGTTAATATAGTTAATGAAGACAGACCACTTCTGAATGAATACAAGAAAGCAAGCAGCTCAATAGAAATTCTTGGCAAGAAAATAAATGGGTAATTCTCAAAAGAAGAAAAATAAATGTTTAATAATTCGCACATGAATTTTAAAAAAGATTCAACCTCATTATTAATCACAGATGTAAATTAAAACAATCTACAATTTCATCTGCTTGATTAGGAAATTTTTCTATTTAAAAAATTGAAATTTCTTTTTAAAAAGTTTGGTGAGAATTTCAAGAAATTGACAGATTATTGCACCTAAATTAAAAAAGGAAAGGAACCTGATGGGAGTGGTGGGATTATAAGAAAGGCTTAAGTTTTTGAATTACAGAGACAGGGAAAGACATCCACAGACTCTGGAGAGGCCAAGCATGGCTCAGGAATCACAGCACTTTGGGAGGCCAAAGCAGGTAGATTGCTTGAGCTCAGGAGTCTGAGACTAGCCCGGGCAACATGGCAAAATCCTGTCTCTATTAAAAATACAAAAAGTTAGCTGGACGTGCTGGCACATACGCCTGTGGTCACGGCTACTTGGGAGACTGAGGTGGGAGGATTGCTGGAGCCTGTGAAGTTTAGGCTACAGTGAGCTGTGATTGTGCTATTATACTTCAGCCTGGGTGACAGAGTGAGACTATGTCTCAAAAAAATTTTTTTTAAAGACTCCAGAGAATCAAACAACAAGCAACCTCAACAGAGAGTATGTGAAGAAACAGCCCTAAGAACATGGGGTTAGGTGAAACTTTACATTTGATACAAATTCTTAATTGACTGTATATATTAAAGTCATACTTTTACATATTTTTAAGCTCAGAAATTACCTTATAAAAAGCTGTTTATGACAAACTCACAGCCAATAGAATACTGAAAGGGGAAAAGTTGAGAGCATTCCCTCTGAGAACTGGAACAAGACAAGGATACCCACTCTCACCACTTCTATTCAACAGAGTACTGGAAGCCCTAGCTAGAGCAATCAGACAAGAAAGAAATAAAGGGCTTTAAATCGGTAAGGAGGAAGTCAAACTGTCACTGTTTGCTGATGATATGATCGTATACCTAGAAAACTCTAAAGATTCCTCCAAAAAGCTCCTAAAACTGATAAATGAATTCAGCAAAGTTTCAGGATACAAAATTAATATACACAATTCAGTAACTCTGCTATATAACAAGTGACAAAGCTGAGAATCAAATCAAGAACTCAACCACTTTTACAAGAGCTGCAAAAAAAAAAAAAAAAAAAAAAAAAAAAAAAAGGAATTATACGTAACCAAGGAGGTGAAAGACCTCTACAAGGAAAACTATAAAACGCTGTTGAAAGAAATTACAGGCAACGTAAACAATTGGAAACACGTCCCATGTTCGGGGATGGGTAGAATCAATGTTGTGAAAATGACCATCCTGCCAAAAGCAATCTACAAATTCAATGTAATTCACATGAAAATACCACCATCATTCTCACGGAACTAGAAAAAAAATCCTAAAATTCATATGGAACAGAAAAAAGCCCACATAGCCAAAGCAAGACTAACCAAAAAGAACAAATCTGGAGGCATCACATTACTTGATTTCAAACTGTACTATAAGGCCATAGTCACCAAAACAGCATGGTACTGGTATAAACACAGGAACACAGACCAATGGAGCAGAATACAGAACCAAGAAGTAAACCCCAAATTCTCACAGCCAACTGATCTTTGACAAAGCAAGCAAAAATATAAAGTAGGGAAAGGACACCCTATTCAAAAAATGGTGCTGGGATAATTGGCAAGTCACGTGTAGGAGAATGCAACTGGATCTTCATCTCTCACCTTATACAAAAATTAACTCAAGATGGATCAAGGACTTAAATCTAAGACCTGAAACTATAAAAATTCTGGAAGATAACATCGGAAAAACCCTTCTAGGCATTGGCTTAGGCAAAGACTTCATGACCAAGAACCCAAAAGCAAATGCAACAAAAACAAAGATAAACAGTTGGGACTTAATTAAAGAGCTGCTGCATAGCAAAAGGAACAGTGAGCAGAGTAAAGAGACAACCTACAGAGTAGGAGAAAACTCTTCACAATATATACCTCTGACAAAGGACTAATATCCAGAGTCTGCAATAAACTCAAATTAGCAAGAAAAAAACAACCCCATCAAAAAGTAGGCTAAGGACATGAATAGACAATTGTCCAAAGAAGATATACACATGGTCAAGAAACATATGAAAAAATGTTCAGCTTCACTAATGATCAGGGAAATGCAAATCAAAACCATAATGTGATACCACCTTACTACTGCAAGAATGGCCATAATCAAAAAATCAAAAAATAATAGATGTTGGTGTGGATGTGGTGCAAAGGGAACACTTTTACACTGCTGGTGGGAATGTAAACTAGTACAACCACTATGGAAAACAGTGAGAATAGACCTTAAAGAACCAAGAGTAGAAATACCATTTGATCCAGCAATCCCACTACTGGGTATCTACTCAGAGGAAAAGAAGTAATTATACGAAAAAAGATACTTGCACAGGCATGTTTATAGCAGCACAGTTCACAATTTCAAAAATATGTAACCAAATGCCCACCAGTCAATGAGTAAAAAAGTAGTGGTATGTATATGCATATATACATATACATATATAAATATATACATATATACACATATATATACCACAAATAGTGGTATGTGTGTATATATATACACACACCACAAATAGTGGGGGGGGGTGTGTGTATGTATACACATACCACAAATACTGGTGTGTGTATATATATATATACACCACAAATAGTGGTATGTGTATATATATATATATATACACACACACACACATATACACACACACCACAAACAGTGGTATCATCATCATATATATATATATATACCACAAATAGTGGTATCATCATATATATATACACACACACCACAAATACACACACACACACACACACATATATATATGTATGTATGATGGAATACTACTCAGCCACAAAAGGGAATGAATTAGTGGCATTTGGCATTTGCAGCAACCTGGATGGAACTAAAGACTGTTATTCTAAGTAAACTAACTTGGGAATGGAAAACCAAACATCCTATGTTCTTACTCGTAAGTGGGAGCTAAGCTATGAGGATGCAAAGGCATAAGAATGATACAATGGACTTTGAGGACTTGGGAAAGGGTGGGAGGTGGAAGAGAGGTAAGGGATAAAAAAAAAACTACAAATTGGGTTCACTGTGTACTTCTCACGTGATGGGTGCACCAAAATCTCTCAAATCACTACTAAAAAACATACTCATGTAACCAAATATCACCTATTCCCCCAAAACCTACGGAAATAAATAAAAATATATATATATAAAATTAAAATTAAAGAAATGAAAAAAGAAATGACCTTATAAGAACTTCTGGTAGGCTATTGGTTCTCTATACAAATATACATTCCCTTCCTCTTTCCTAGTAATACAACTTAGTTTTGAATAAACACATTTCATAGATTTCCTTATGATTTAACCACGCAACTAAATTTTGGTTAATTCATTACAAGTAGAATACACAAAAGCTTCAAGAAATCAATTTTAAAAGACATCAAGTATGTCCTTCCATTGCCTTTTTCTCTGCCTTTTTTTTCCTTGCCAGCCAGATGGAAGCTACCAGAGCTAAAGCAGCCTCTTAAATTATCATTCCTCTCACAATATTTCAGGCACCCCCTCCCCATCTCCACTCTCACTGTACTGCTCTAGTGCAGTTCATTACTTTTTATCCTCACTATTGGACTAGCCAACTATTAGAATAATCAACTTATCTGTGTAATATCCTTCTATACTTGCTAGTAGGAGGTACTGTATTAATATTTATTCAATGCATAATATCATGTTCTAAGAATAGATTTTAAATGAGCTTATAGTGAATTTGTGCTTTCACTTAGGTTTTAGTAATATTTAAGCATGGTGAGGCCAACAGATCAGGAAATGACTGCCATGGAAAAGACAGGTTTTTATACTCACAGATCCTGAGTGAAGGAAGAACACTTCACTGCAGGGAGGCTGCAAAGGGAAACACTTGGATTGATCTGGAGGCACAAAGAGATGCAAAATTGTGGGCAAGAGCCTTTATTGTAGTTTCTATGAGAAGCAGATTTGCAATTGGCTAGTTTGAATAATTTCAGTAAGCTCTGGGGCATGGTGGCTCTTCCTAGTCTCTGGTACTTAACCCTAGGATGATTAAGGCAGGTGGATAGTGGCTCTGACTGTGAGGGCTTCATAAAGGAAATAGGTGGAGATGTGGGCTCTAGATTGGCTGGTTTGCATTTGAAAAATGCACTCAAGAAGAAGTGCTTTACTATTGCTAGGAAGCATCAGAATACAGAAAATAAGACATAGCTATTATAATTTGTATACCCAGCTCCCCTATTCTGGTGACACTCCTTCATCAATACAGTCACAAAAGGTGGAGTTCGGGTTGGCATGTTTGTCTAATGTATCCTGCCATCCGTCTACAATAACTAGTCTGAGGGTGACCATTTGACCCAAGATAGGTCAATCAGAGAATTTAGAAACAAAACTAAAGGATGCCTGCAACAATGTGTCAAGGCTCGTGTACTCCCCGGAGACATGTTTTCTGTATGTATGGTAAAGCAGAGATGGACGTTCCACAGAAAGGGAAATTAAAAAGATGAGCTGAAAGACACTGTTTCTGTCACCCAGGTTAGAGTGCAGTGGTGAGATTACGACTCACTGCAGCCTCAACCTCCCAGGTTCAAGTGATCTTCTTGCCTCGGCCTTCTAAGTAGCTGGGACCACAGGAGTACACCACCACACCAGCCAATTTTTAAAATTTTTCTGTAGAGACGGGGTCTCACTATGTTGCCCAGGCTGATCCTGAGCTTCTGGTCTCAAGTGATCTTCCTGCCTCAGCCTCCCACAGTGAAGGATTACAGGTGTGAGCCACTGCCCCTACTCCCCTCACTTTTTAGTCTTTTTTCATATCTTCCTGAAGTTGTACTGTATTCTTGATCTATATGATTTCTTGTACCTTTACATAAACTCCTTTTATGTTTGACATTGTTGGCAGGTAGAGTAAATCTAGTTAACATAGAGATTTCCAAGAAATTATCATGAGAATGTACAAAGACTAAAAGACCAAAAACTAAGCTAGTGGCAAGAACTCCAAACACACTTGATTTCTTTTTCTGAACTCCTTCCTGACCTTTTAATCAATGATTTTAAACTCTTCATTTCCCAATTCCTCCAAGACAGCTTTCCAGACAATTTGTGTGAGTCATTTGACTCAAATCCTTCAAGAATCCATTCCATATTAAACATCCTTATTCCCCGCTTAAATGAGATTGTGTATATGCTGGGTCTAGTATGACATGTCGCCCATTGATTTTTCAATATCTATTCATTTCCTTCCATTGTCTTGTCACTTATTCAATGCACGCTTCTGTAAAACAATTAAACAAGTAGGCATGTATACAACTAATCAGTGGAGGAATTAGGTTCCTATAACACAGAAGTTGTATTGATTGGTCCATTATTTTGACCAATACAATAATTCTTGTAGCACCAACAAAGAGCAGATGAAACCAAAGTGTACTTGCACAGCTGAGCTCAGCAAGTCATAGAGGAATTCCAGGACGGCACAGAGTGTGCTTCAACCAAGTTTTTTAGATGAGTTATCCATGTGCTCTCTTTTGAAAGTGCTTCTTTATTGCCTAGTTCTCCTGGTCTTTGGGTAATTTGCTCTTGCCTTCAAAATTCAACAGCCTTAAACATTTTATACTACTTTTACATCAAGGTCCTTGCCTCCCATCCACCCCCACTGTTTTAGGTAGAGTCATACATTTACTCAAAAGTTCCTCCACTTATTAGGAATTCAAGATACTTTAAACTGTACTAGTAGTTTGAATGTAATTGCTAGTGTTTATATTAGTGCTGGGTAACTAGGTTACCTATGATTATAGTGGCTTGCTCCAACCCTATTTTTCCAAAGGCTTTCTTCTTTTCATATTATTCAAAACATGAGATTTTTCAGACACTTATAGATTATGTTATAGTAAAAAAAAATCTGTGTGTGAGTATGTGCATTGTGTATGCATTCCATCAAGTGTAATAGACAAGAAAATTGGTTTGTAGTCCTGGCTTAATATCTGTGCATGTATAAATATCTGTAGATTTTATTGTTAACTGTTTCTTTATGTTTGGCTCAACTAGATGTAATTTTCATGTGTTCCACATCTACTCAAGTTCAACCATAGCTTATATATCTTATATACTATTATATATCTGTACTGATATTTCAGGACTAAATAGTATATACTTCAATTATGTAGTGGAAAAAAATATATATGAGTATAAAGTAGGAGTCTTCTTGATAAACATCAATATTCATTTTGCATGAAAATAAGTAAAATATAGTTCAGTAAAAACTGAAACACCATATCGTCACAAAAACTCTATGCAATGGTCCTATGGACCTAGATCCTGAATATGAAAATGTTCATTGTAATTGAAACAAATTCTAATTAGAAATTACATGAACTGAGGATAATGTTAACATTCAGATTTACAGTTGCCTCTATCTGAACCTAGGGATATTTCAAGGGCTATTTAAACTTTACTAAAATGTCTGCTCACATAATTATTTTTTCTTAATAATGTAAATGAACCAAGGAATAGCATTGTGCTTGGATTATAATATAATTATATTAATAGTAATATTTATGATTATGATTTAAATTACATCTTTAAATATAGACCTTTTTAACATTCAGATGCTAATTTTCTTAATTTTATTGAGAGATAAAGCAGTATTTGATGCTTTCAAGGTATGTAACAAATGGTTTACTTGAATACAATGTTAAAGTAATTAGATTCATCCATGGCTTTGATTTTTTTAATTTAAAAACACTGATTAAAAGTATAATAAACTGAATCACATAGTTCTTTTGTTTAATGAATGGCCTTGGACCAGAAACAAAGAACTAGTCCCTGATTTTATAAGAAACAAATTATTTGGCTCTACGGCTTAATGAAGAACAATGCAGTTAGTTGACCACGGCAATGAAGCCTCTCTTCTGAAGCCTATCTCAAATCAATTCAAGCAATAAAAGAAAGTTAGATTTATAACTGGCAATGACTGAAGGTAGAGAGTTGATGTCACAAAGACTATCTCCACCTCTTTGTTCAGAATTTTGTTTAGTGTCAACTTTATTCACTGAGGGTACTTCCTCCAAAGGCTGAACCCAGGAATGCTGGGAGCTTCTGGTTAACACCTTCAGACTATTAGAATCTGAAGGTAAGTATACTTCTCTCTTACATCTTCAGGTTGAATAAACCTGCAAAGGATTGATAGCTTGGTTGTGGTTTCTTTTTGTTTATTAATTAAGCAACCACAATCCTCAGACTGTGACCTTAAATACAGCAAATGTATTTGCTTCCAAGGTAGAGAAGCTGGAAAACTCAATGTTAAATAATGTCTCTTTATGTAATATTGCATTGTGTGTTAGGTAGTAAATTGCATGTGTGTTAGGAGGGGCTTGATGGTATACTTTTAAAATACCACTTAAATCTTTAAAAATACTATATATACACACACTCATGTATACATATATATACACACATATGTATTCATATATATACACATACGTATACATATATACACATATATATACACATACGTATACATATATACACATATATATACACACACATATATATATATATAAATACATATGCAAAAAACAAGTTTGCTAAGAGATTCTCCTCTATAGATTCAGAAAGATGAGGTAGATGTAGATATACTATCTGGGATATAAGGCCCCTTTTAACATGCAAGGGAGATCTGATGAGATTTACTTTTGAATCCAAAATAAATCTGTAATGACGAAAATTGTACACTACATTTTAAACACTTCAAATGGAAATGACACATGCTACTTCCTCACAGCACATTGGCCAGTTCTCATTCACATTGTCCCATTTAACTAAAAGGGAGACATGTGGGAAAGAAACTGACATTATTCAGAGTGTCTTTACCACATGTGGTGATACGTTTTTAAAAAGATAGCATCTGTCTATAAATCAATGACAAAGAATATCACCATTCTTACCTCTTGATAAATAATCAAAATTCTTCAATCAATAAAAATCAGTTACCTGTCGTTGAAAAGTCAAAATTAATCTTTGCATCCATATATAATATATATTTAGTAAAATATGCATTCATATATGGACATTATTAATATTGATAAGTTGGAAGAGAACATATAATCAGGAGATAAACTAATTATACAAAGCTATTTTTAAACACGACTTTGACACTTTTTGTTAATCAATATTTGCAGGGATGTAGTTACTTCAAATAAGACTATTCTATCATTTGAGAAGCATTGCGTACTTCATCCTGCCATTAAGTAAAGTGCAGGTTTCATTTAAAGTGCAAGTTTAAATGTATGAATTGATTCTTATACAAAGAGCATATTTAACAAATTATATCAATGGTTGGCAGAAAATTTTAGCTCTAGGTACAAAAGGTGCATTGCAGTGTATAAAGAAACCTAGTATAAAAACAGTCATATATAATCAGGTAAAGAAAGAAACTGCTATGACCTGGGTCTGGTTCAAGTTAAATAACATTTGTAGTTAAGGATCATATTCTTATCCCTCCCTTTCCTTACTGAAAAACTTTTGAATCCAAAATAAAACAAACCTGTAACAATAAGAATTATTTGAATATTTAAAAATTTTAAAACATCACTTACAATGTTTTAAAATACTTAAACTAGTATTACTAAAACATTCTACTATTAGAAACACTAATGATATGTCTGATATCACTTGTTTTCTTTCAAGACCATTTGAAATCATTGGCAAACTAGATATTGCTGAACATTTCTCACTGTGGCCTTGGACCAATCCAGGTCTCCCTAGTTTCTTGCCTGCAGTTCTCAAGAAGAAATACAGAATGTGCTGGGAATGCAGCATTCTGAGATAAGAGGGACACTCTAGAACAGCCTGGTCACGGTTCCAATTCCTTTTAGAAACAGAACATTCTTTCATGCTTTCACCTAAGGTATAGAACCCAGGGCGGGCTTCACCAGATCATCAGCTGTGGTGCAACAGGGTCTTGCACAGATGAGATTCCATCCATGCTGGGCAGCTTTCCTGAGCCTTGGGGGACCAGTTGAATGATGAACCCTAATTTTCTGTTGTCCCTTGCTGTCTATCTGTAGGTAATAAAGCTGCTTTACGTAACTAGTGTATGAGGATTCTGTCTCACCAGACTCAGGCAAGTTGGTAACCAGAGGACAGTGAACCTGTTTGACAGATATGTCAATTGTTATGTGACTGCTTTTACCTCCAAGTTCTTTATCATTATTTTAGTAGTATTCTACAATGTTATGGTTAATAAGGCTATGTTTCCATGCCATTAAGCATCAGTAAGGAAATCAGTTCAGCTGTTATTTGGTGTAATGTCTAGCTATTTCAATTTTTCAGAGTCTAAAGGATTCAATTAAATATGATGGCGTTGATGAATGATGGCAATCATATCAAACATTGCTTCAGTAGCTACCGTGAAGAGTTATTGTATAAAGCACTTGGCATATAGTAACTTTTAAATCCACACTATCATTCTAATAATATAAAGCAGGTTCTTTTTTTTTTTTTTTTTTTTTTTTTTTTTTGAGATGGAGTCTCTCCTTGTCACCCAGGCTTGAGTATAGTGGCACAATCTTGGCTCACTGCAACCTTTGCCTCCCAGGTTCAAGCAATTATCCTGCCTCAGCCTCCTGGGTAGCTAGATTACAGGTGTGTGCCAAAACCCCCAGCTAATTTTTTTTTTATTTTTAGTAGAAACGGGGTTTCACCATGTTGGCCAGGCTGGTCTCGAACTCCTGACCTCAAGTTATCTGCCTGCCTTGGCCTCCCAACTGCTAGGATTACAGGCATGAGTCACCATGCCTGTCTGGGAGGTCCTATTTTTATTGCCATAAAGAAACTGAGGCACTGAGTTGCTAAGCACTTATTCAAGATCACACAGCAAGTAAGTGGCAAAGCCAGGATTTGAACCTGGGAAGTCTGACTCCAGGTTTGGCTTGCTTAATCCCTATGCTGTGAGCAGGCATTTCTGATACCAAAGCTCTGCATGATGAGGACCATCACTGTCTGTCTACCCTTCCCTTTCACTCCAGCAATTTGCTCTTCTAGCAAATCTGCCTCACTGGTTGCTAAGCCTGGATTTCTCTTCCCTGATATGTTTGCATGGTTGCCTCCTCATTTCACTTAAGCCTTTGTACAAATACAACCTTCAAATAGGCTGTTTCTGCCCACTCTAATCAGGGAAATACTTCTGTATTACTTTTTTCCTTTACCATTTGTAGCACTTACCACTACTACATAATATATCATATATTACTTTGCTTATTATCTGCATGTGCCACCAGAATGTAACTCAATAAAGACAGGAACTTGCTCTATTCTGAATTTTACACATATAACAAGATTTGAATGCATGGTCTCCATTAAACCATCTGTCTGGCCACCCACTCATGCATCTATCCATCCATCCTTACATCCATTCATTTATCATTTATCCACCCTTACATTACACAGTACTACATATTATCTAGCCATTTACTTTTAAAAATAAAAGTCATTTTTAATTATTTTGTTAGGGTAGGATGTGTATTAGTTTTCCACTTATTACCATCTTCTTTTTCTTCTTTTCCTTTTCTGACAATATTTACTTAAAGCAATGGGCGCAGTGGCCCATGCCTGTAATTCCAGCACTTTGGGAGGCTAAGGCAGGCAGATCACGAGGTCTGGATATCAAACCATCCTGGCAAACATGGTGAAATCCTGTCTCTACTAAAAATACAAAAATTAGCTGGGCATGGTGGTGCATGCCTGTAATCCCAGCTACTCAGGAGGCTGAGGCAGGAGAATCGCTTGAACCCAGGAGGTGGAGGTTGCAGTAAGCCAAGATCGTGCCTTTGCACTCCAGCCTGGCGACAGCGCAAGACTCTGTCTCTAAATAAATAAATAAATAAATATCACTTTTAATTATTTAATTAGGGTGAGATACGCATTACTTTTCTACTCAGTGCCACCTTCTTTTTCTTCTTTTTCTTTTCTGACATTTACTTTAGAAGAAGCCTGCAAGCGATCTGAATGCAACACTCAGAGCACTCGCCTGTGAGCAGAAATACAGCTTTTCATGTAAACTAAGTGAAGAAGGTAAGTTCTGAAGTTAAAATCTATGGAGTTCTCTTTATAGATTTATTTGTGTGTGAACTTTATATAGAGCAATCACCGTTTTGTGATCTCCCAAGTTCAATTTGAATCCAGAGTGATGCTGCACTGAGATCATTATCATCATGCCACTATTTTTCACTCCAGATCAATCACTGTTTAAAGGACACCCAGGAGTCATACATATAGTTTTTAACAGGAAAAAATGAAAGATGGGAAAGTGGCTATGATAAAAAAGAATGCCTTTTTATATTATGTGTGAAGACAACACCTAAGACATCTGAAATTATAACAATGCCAGCTTATTTTATTTTACCCTCAAGGTATTTTTTTCTTTTCACAATCAAGATTATTTAGGGGGTGTGAGTGTTTTGCTATGTATGAATGTAGGGAAAGATTGAGTAACTACTGTCAGAAGATTCTGGAAATATTCTCTGTTCCCTAAATTATCTCTTCCTTTTCCTTGAACTGAAAACTGGTCATCATTAAATTGGATTTTCTAGATATTCAGTTGAAAACGCAACATCTTATACCATTATTGGATTCTACCCTGAGGTACTGGGTTTACCAGTGTCTTCGAGCAGTTCACAGAGGGGTCCTGGAAATAGAAAACATGGGGGGAACACACTGGGGAAGGAGACAAATGCCAGGAATTAAGAAAGGGGTACTGAAAAGGGAAACAGAAAAATCCACAAAACTGAACACTCTGGAATGCACACATTTCAGCCCAGCTCTCCGTAGGTGTGTGCAGTGCATTGCACAAAGCTTTCTGCAGACTAGAAAATCGATAATGTTTGCTGAACATGTGAAAATGAAGGAACAAAACAGAATAGGATTCTAAATGTGCTATAAAAAGTGTTGTCCCTAAAACAATTAACAAGTCTTGCAGTGTAGTTCATTTATACTTATTGGCCAATGAATATTCAGATGCTTGCTATATCTCATGCATTTTTCAAAGTACATTGTATAGAGTTAATAATTTAATCTTCATAGGAACTTTATGAGATAGAAGCATTATTACAATTTTATAGATGAAAAACATAAGGCAAAAGAAGATCATGTCATTTGCCTAAAACCATAGAGCAGATAGCAAACGCGTAAGCTAGGACTCACACCTAGTGGTCTTATTGCTGATCTGGGATCTTTACAGCTGACATAAATGCTACTTAGTATTTATAGTAAGCTCCCTGAGTATCAGGTGAATGACTGTGCTTAAGAAATGATTGTACTTTAAGTAACATTCTGAAATTTCAGAAGTCATTTAAATTTAGAACTTTAGAATTACAATGATAGGATATTCCTTTATTTTCAATATGAATTGTCTTCCTACTTCTCTGTTCTGTGGAATGGTTGCTGCATTTTATAAGATTTCTGTACAAATCATTTTTAAACCAACTTGAATAAAAAGGAGGGACATCAAATTTATAATCTGTCACTTATTTTTATATGAATAAGCTACTTGCTTCCTTATTAACTTGTCCAAAAAGGAGAGAGGCTTCTTACTGTGTTCCTGGACAGACTACAGAATATGCCCATTATTTTGCTTTATTTTTCTTTTTAGAAAAATACATTTGATAATAAGTTGAAGATAGCACCACAATGTATTCAGAATGCAAAGAAATAAAAAAGAATATATCTAGCTTTATGTTGGCTATTTTCTAAATATTATCTAATAAATTGAGTTGTAAGTTTTTGAATAGAAAGTAAGAAAGAAATATGAAACTTAAATAGCTTTCCTATTTGCACGTAGATAACTACCAAATATGTACCATACATATTATGGTACGTATAATGTGTATGTGTGTCTGTGTGTACGTGTGCACAGACAGTCCTCAATTTACAATGGTTTGATGTATAATTCTTCAGCTTTACAATGGGTTTATCAGGACGTAACCTCATCATAAATCCATCCGCATTTATAATGGTTTGACTTAAAATTTTTTGACTTCATAATGGGTTTATTGGGTATGGAATGCATTTTCAACTTATATGGGTTTATCCATATATAACACCATCATAAGTCTAAGAATATTTGTATACGCCATTTTTTATATATATGATTTATATGTATCATATACTTATATATACAGTATGTATAATCTATCTTTCCTCATTTCTACTCACAACCAATTTAAATTTGCTCTCAATGATTCTGAAATTTAAAAACATATGCATAAATTCCAGACTTATATCAGGTAATTGCAGGGAAATCACAGACATTCCTATCACGATCCTGTTGTTTTGTGGATAAGGAACCTGAGGTTCTAAAAGAATATGATTAAATTCATATGAGTAGGGTCAAAATCTGAAAAGAGTATATAAGTCTATAAAATCTATATATATCCATAAAAATATGGTGATTGCTTTTTGACATTTCCTGACTAAAGTTCTTTAATGTTCCTTTATGTTTACATCTCCTGGCTAATGTTCTCCCACACTTTGAAGCGAATCTTTTCTCATCTTCAACTGTCCCTGGACTGTTCAATTTGACTCCACTCCCGGGAGCGTTTTTATTGGCATCTTCGTTAACTGTTTGGTTTTTTAATGTGGGCTGTTTTTATACAAGAGAATCCTGTTGGATCAATTTTGAGAGTTCAAATTGTTCCAGCCCCACAGACCTCATCACAGATACCTTGGACTCATTCGGTTCTCCAAGTCAGAAAACCTGTCCACTGTTAGTTGCCATTCTCAAACCTCGCTGTGTTTTCCAGTATCTGTTGACTCTTTTGTGATTTTCCTGCTTTCCCCCTTATAGAAATAATTAATACACAAGTCTTGTCACTGTTTGTGGTTTGTCCTATTAGTTTGTATTTTGGATTTTGTAGAGCTGTATTTTCATTTAATTTTGTTGTATATGTTTTTCACGACTTGCTGACTTCGCCAATTAGGTTCTCTGATCGTTTTGTGTGAGGACTTGGGAAAATCCAAAAACTGTTATGGCACTACTATCACCATTTTTCCAGAATTCTTGATCTTTTTTCTTTGAGACAGGGTCTGACTCTGTTACCTAGCCTGGAGTGCAGTGGCATGATCATGGCTCACTGAAACCTCCAACTCCTGGGCTCAGCCTGCTGCAACTCTCCTGCCTCAGCCTCCTGAGTAGCTGGGGACTACAGGTGCAAGCCACCATGCCTGGCTTATGTTTTAATTTTCTATTGTTTTTTTGTGGTTTTTGTTTTGTTTTGTTTTTTGTTTTCTGACAGAGTCTTGCCCCATCACCCTAGTTGGAATGCAGTGGCACGATCTCGGCTCACTGCAAACTTCTGCCTCCCTGGTTCCAGCAATTCTCATGCCTCAGCCTGCTGAGTAGCTGGGATTACAAGCATGTGCCACCACGCCCAGTTCATTTTTCTATTTTTAGTAGAGTTGGAGTTTCATCATGTTGGCCAGGCTGGTCTCGAACTTCTGGTCTTAAATAATCCAGCTGCCTCAGCCTCCCAAGTACCTGGCCTAAAATTTTTATAGAAATGGCAGTTTTGCTGTGTTGTCCAGGTGGGTCATTCCTTTCATTTAAAAAGTTTTATTGATTTATAATTTACATGCCATTAAGTTTAGCCATATGACATTTAATGGTTCTAATATGTTTATGAAGTTGTGCATTGATCACTATAAACAACATTAGAATATTTTTATCACTCCATGAAGAAATCCAGTATCAGTTAGCAGCCATTCCCCTCTCCTCATTCCCTCATACCTAAGTAACGACTCACCTCCTCTCTGTCTCTATACATTTGTCTATTCTGTACATTTCATATAAATGGTAGCATACAATATGTGTGGATTTTTTGTGATTAGAATGTGACAGAAATAAACATTAACTGATCTTTTAAGTTATTTATTTCAAATGCATAACATCAACAACTTCATGATCAGTTGTGTGGTGACCTGGTAGTTTACGATTTGAAGTTGGTTTCCTAACACAGGACAATAAAGCACCATTTTACAATATGGCATGTTAGTAGTAATGATGATCACTGTAATAATAAAATGTAACATTAATTTTGCTATGTACCAAGACTATTCAAAGAACTTCACATATATTAACATATTTAATATTTATGTAAACCATTGATGAAAATACTATTTTCATCTTCTCAATTTTATTGGTGAGGAAATTGATGCAAAGCAAAATGAAGAAACTTACCTGAGCCAGATGACACAGCCAAATGCCATGCCCACATAGTTTGACTCGAGGCTCCTCGTTCTTAAACCCTATGATAAAGTGCCTTTCTGACTTTGAAGTGTTTGGCTAAATACCATTCTCATCTTCTAAAGTGGCAACTACAGAAAGCAACTTAATGTAACTTACACTCTAAGCTCCTTCTGATCATCCACATTACACAGCCCTGATATTTCACTGGCATAAAGCTAAAAACTAAGATGATTAAAAAGAATGTCATTGAGTTCCATTCACAGTCTTTCAAACTTTCTCATAATTTTTTCATGTTTTCTATTTTTACTGAAAAACAATTTGAAAATCCTTGTTAATTGTAGCTGGCTGGGCTGTTAAAAACCAGTGGCTACTTTTTCTGAAAATGTATTAAATGTGCAATAGACCATATTCAACTATAACTGACAACATGATGCCTCTTTACTTGATGACAAAGAAAGAACTATAGGCCTAAAAGCAATTGGTCACTAAATATACAATATTAAAGTATAACTTAGCCAAGTGTTGGCTTCAATTGAACAAAATTAATTGTAATCATGTAAATTCGCACAGAACTCTATAACAAAAAGGGGAAGAAAGAGTGCAAACTTCTACATGAAACTGGCAAAGCCAGAATAATAACTCTCAGTTTCCTTCTGTCCTGAATCAACCCATCTAGGAATCATTCTGCTTCCCTTGAGAGGAAAGGAATTTCTCTTATTGAATAAAGCTTCTTCCTTTCTAAAATCTCAGCGAAAATTTTGAAGAATTTTTCCTTTTCGAGTGGCCAAAATCATTTCTAGATTGAGTTACTAACCATAATAGAATTTCAACATATTACTTGGAAAGTTACTAGGAGAGAGTTCAAGAAGCATATTCTCAAGTCTAAGATTCCCTTTACACGAATATATGTGCAAAACCTCAACTTCTTTCATCAAGACACCCTCTCCCCAGCATCTTCAAGCCCAAATCCTGTCACTTGCATGACACAGATACCTGGAGCTATATGCTCCTTAAATGGTCTGAAACACATAATTTCTGATTTTATGTAACATAAGATAACTGAGTAACAACCACCTTTTCTAGAAATATAGGTTGGAGGAGAGGGATATAAAAGTTAAAAGAATGTATTTCTAAGCAGAATCTTTTGAAACAGAACTGCTCATAAAAAGAGCAGATGCTGTAACACTACAAAAAAACCAAAGTCACATTTTTTGAACTGCCTCAGTGAAATGATATTTTAATATGAGAGCAACAATAAAATTAAATAGCATTCAGGTTTAGCTCTTTTAGTCGCAGAGGCTTGCTGCCAAGTGAATCAGTATAGAAAACCACAGAAGGCATATATTTCCTTGGCAGTATATCTCACACAGGATTATTTTGGAAACCAAATGGAATAATTCCTCTGGAAGAACTTTGAAAACTGTGAAATTGTACAAATGTATTTATAATTATTTTTGACATTTTCTGGGTAGTTTTGTAAAGAGAATCTAAGTGTAGTTATACTTTTCATTTAGAAACATGATAAATGGAAGTACTTTTTTTCAAGTTACTGTTCACAGGCTGGAGTAGTATCTTTAAATCTCCCAAGTACAGCTCTCAGCTCAATTTCTGCTTGAATTTTGCCTGATTGAATTTATTTCTTATAGAAGCACTAACTACCAGATTTCTAACCCGTTTTTACTGGTTCATTTATAATTAGTTTAAATTAGGTAAATACATGTAAATATTAGGCTCACATTTAAAATTGTGTTAAAAACAAATGCAGAAGGGAAAAATTATTCTTGTTAGAAAGTGGATAGTATGGAAGGAAGTGGGGAGTCACTCGTGCAATTGAATGATGAAGAAGATATTGCTATGGTCTGACTGTTTATTCTCCTCCCTTCATTCATATGTGGAAATCCTAAACCCAAAGGTGACAGTGTCTAGAGATGGGGTCTTCAGGAAGATGACTATGTCATGGGGGCAGAGTCCTCATGAATGGGATTAGTGCCTTTATAACATAGGCCCAAGGGAGCTCATTTTATAAGGGCTCCACTTGGACTCCACCAAGTGAAGACACAGCAAGAAGGTGCCATCTATTAACCAAGAAATGAGGCTTCACCACATACCAAATCTGCCTGTCTTGATCTTGGCCTTCCCAGCCTCCAGAACCACAGGGAAAAAAATTCTGTTGTTTATATGCTACCCAGCTTATGGCATTTTGTAATAGCAGCCCAAACAGACTAAGACAGGTATTATCTCTTAACACAGAGTTTTAAGTTCACAATTATAAAATTATACCTTTCAATTGATTTTTGTATGTGTACAAAATACAAAACAGTAAAGCATTTTAAACATGTGCAACAAAGATAAAATGGTTAAGATTATAAATGTGCTTCAAAATGGAAGTGCTTTCTGGAAACTTACCAGTTGTGCAGTTTTTAAATTCAATATCATCAATCGCAGCTCCTCCTCCCAGATCTCTTGTTCTGATACCTTGAAATATGACTTCAAAATTCCTTAACTTTCCTAGCAGGATGTTGGCCTTTTGCCAATGATTACCAGGGTTCTGCTTACTTTCTTGCCATACTTTTGATAGTCCTTTCTCTGTCTGAAAGTAAAGAAGTTTGTATGAGGGAAATAATCAAACATGAAAGAAGATGACACAGTGTGGGGTAAAACCCAGTTATTTAGCTCAGAAGCATCTGACCAATAAAAACTGAAACAACAAAGAAGCACTGAATCTGTGAAAGCTGATCTTTACGAATTGAGTCATTCTTGTCAAACCCAAGTCAAACAGAGTCAAGAGGTCAGGGGTCGTGGAAAGCACTCAGGGCATGTAACACTGCTCCAAAAATAAAATTCTCTGCAAACCCAGCTCCTGAAACTGACAGTTGTAACCTGAAATTAGTTGCATCTGACAGATACTGAAAGAATCTGCTGAGACTCTAAAACTAGTTTTACCCATCATGCACCAGTTAGAGCTTGCCAGCTCTGCATAACTTTACCAGTGCCAATGAACTTTCTTTCACAACAATATGGAACATTTCTCTCTCTCTTTTTTTTTTCCTAAAAAACTTTTATTTTAGGTTCAGGGGTACGTGTGCATGTTTGTTATACCGGCAAACTCGTGTCATGGAGGTTGGACGTACAGATTATTTTGTTGATCAAGTACTAAGCATAGTACCAAATAGTTATTTTTACATTACTCCTTTACAAAACCTCCAATCTTCTCTTTGTTCTTCAGATATACTGAAGACCACCTTGTCTGTGTATATGCCCCAAATTGCAATTCTTGCTTCCCTCAAAAAAATTTTTTAGATATTTTAATCTATATTTTATTTGACTTTAACATATCTCTGATAATAACTAAGACATAGTTTATCTCATCCAAACAGAGGCATATTAATCTACTAAAGTACTTCCCAAAAGAAAAACTAGCAGAATTAGCAATACATTTATTTTGGAACTTTTAGAGACACCATTATTATAAATTGCTCTACTCGGATCATGAGGTCAAGAAATTGAGACCATCCTGGCCAACATGGTGAAACCCCATCTCTACTAAAAATACAACATTAGCAGTGTGTGGTGGTGTGCGCCAGTAGTCCCAGCTACTTAGGAGGTTGAAGCAGGAGAATCGCTTGAACCTGGGAGGCAGAGGTTGCCGTGAGCTGAGATCGCACCACTGCACTCCAGCCTGGCAACAGAGTGAGACTCTGTCTCAAAAAATAAATAAAATAAAATAAAATAAAATAAAATAAAATAAAATAAAATAAAATAAATTGCCCTACTCAGTAAAATCTACCTTTCCTTGCATTTACATGAAATTATGGATATTTGATAAAATCTGAACAGTTTACTGAGGCCCTGGGTTTACAGTTTCAGATGTTACTAGCTATCTAAACTTCTATTCATATTGTTTAATTATTCAAGTTGTACCTTCTTCAGAAAGCTTAAATCACTGACACAGGAAAAGAGAAAAGGAGAAATATGTTGGAGAAATCACTTATCCCTGATGGATGTAATAAAGGATTTATGAAGTGAATTGAGAGTGGAGGAAAAGTGATAATTTTAACAGCAATAAGATTTCAAAAATTATATTACATATTATTTTGATTTTCATAAATTCTGTTATAATGTAATTATTATATAAGTAACAACTATAATTGTTTTCACATAAATTTTTTTAATTGAAAAGAACAAATTTATTTTCTAAAAATCTTACATAAACATCAATATCTGAGGTTGGTTAACTAGTAATACAATATTCTAATATGTGAACTGACCCAGTATAATGTAACATGACATAAAATGACATGTAAGCCCAATGACCAAACAAAAATGACAACTTCACTAAAACAGCATATTAACCAGTTGAGCACAGGGCAAGGCTTAGATTGTATACACTGTTCTTTGGTATTCTAGGTCTAGCCCTTTCTGGGAACTAGATGATTTAACAAATCATAATGATGGATATTTGGCAAAGAAAAAAATACACATATATACACAGTATTCCGTTTATAGTTAGTTCCCAATTAATATTCCTTGGTCCTGGGTCACAGCATTTTCATGATGATTCACAAGAAAAACTTTGTCTCTGAAGCTTGTAATCAAAACAGTAGACTAGAGGAGAAGATTTAGGGAAATGGCATACAGAAGTGAAGCAAAATGTTCCAATAGATTTATAGCATACAGGTATGAAATGTGTAATTTACAGATAACCTAAAAAATAAAAGCTAAAGAGGAAAAAACGAAAAGGAATGTCTGAAGAGGGTATACCAAGGAGCTAGACATTCATAACTTCATGTTTTCAGGGAACTAATGCTAATAAATATGTCTGATGCCTTGTTCTGCTGAGGTAGACGAAGATGTTTGATCAAGTGGTTCTTCCCTTGCATGGTTACAGAAAGCACAACTATGCATCAGTTAATCTAAAATTAACTTTGCAAAACAACTAACAGTTTATAGATAGATCATTAACATCCTTAACAAAACAACTACAAATCTGATACCTACAGATTCATGTAACTTCTGTACTGAAAAGGGTGGAAAATTCACACCAAATTAATGGAATTTCATATCTTTTTGATGACTAAAGAAGATAAATCCTTCTCAAGGTTAGTCTTTGACTCTCAGTGATGTCTTACTGATTTGAAATCAAAGGGATGGTTAGTTAAATTAAAAATTAAAGGAAAGGGTGGTCTGTCTGACTTCTAGCAATATTAGAGGTTGGATATTGATAAAAGCCTGTCTTGATTTATAGACTTAATTCACTTTACTAACTTTTCCTTTTTATCTGCCTATGCAGTTTATAAAGCCACTCATTAGCTATGCCAAATCCCCAAAGAATTTTCAACAAATACCATCAAAGAAGAGCATATGATCACACTAATCAAAAAAGGTGAATCATTCCTTAAATCTTACAACTGGTCTTCTAGTAAAAACAAAGAGACAAATAATGTATTCACTGTCATTTTATGTGTTAGAAAAAAAATGAGGGTAAATTATTTTGCAAACCAACCATGGATCAACCTAATGATGATGTATTACAAGACATCATTCTAATACATTAGCTGTTGTTTCATAACATCAAATGTTATCCCTACAATTAACAAAAATATTCATCCTAATGTGCAATGGAGATTTATTTCCTTATCCATTCATTCATTCATTCATTCATTCATTCATTCATTCATTCATTCCTTTATTCAGCAAACTTTCTATGCTCACACAGTGCCAGGTACTAAGTTAGATGCCAGGCACAAAAACGTGAAAAGACAGGGAGCCTATCTTGGAGATGTAATAATTTAACACAGGAAAAAGAGTCATTAAAAAAAAAACTACTATAAAAGCGCTCGCGCTTGCACGTGCTCTCTCTCTCTCTCTCTCTCTCAATCTGTGTCTGTATTACTAACAGACAAACTTTTTAAAAAGTGATTATGTAGTCAGTTCCCAAATTTTATTCCACGTTTGTCGTTACTTCACCTATTTACTTAATATCCTGATTTAAATTCGTTTTAAATTGTGAAAGTGAAAAATCTCTCACTCCCAACTCGTAACTTTCCCTCTGCCAAAGGACTTCTCTCTTGCATTTATATAGATTTTAATCTCAATACCCAGAGGAAATAAGCCTATGAAAAGTGATTAACCACATTAATAATAAAAAATAGACATTAATACAAAAATGGTTAGAGATATTGAAGAATTACTTTCTTCTTCTAATTTAACCTTTTTCCAAATTTTGAATTGATTCCTCACACGTATGCACATGGACATTTATCTCAGATATTGCATATTTATTTTATAGTGTGTTTGTCTTCATACTTTACACCAGTCTTTCTTTCTTGGGCTGTGCAAAGTAAGGCAATAAGAAACACTAAAAAGATCGAACCACTTCAAATTTTACAAACATATTAATAGACAGATCTACTTGGAAGTTCCATTTCATATGTTTGAAGGGAATATACAAATTTTTCCCAAATAACTAGCCATTTTTTCTAAACCATTTAAATAATACCTCTTTTTTTTTCCAACTGACATCTTTATCATACTTTGAATCTGTTTCTAGAGTTTTCACTATTTAATAAAGGTAAATAAATACAAGAATTTTTTTCCTGCATTTCCAACTGAGGTACCGGGTTGATCTCACTGGGGCTTGTTGGACAGTGAGTGCAGCCCACAGAGTGTGAGCCAAAGCAGGGCGGGGCATCGCCTCACCCAGGAAGTGCAAGGGTTCGGGGAATTCCCTTTCCTAGCCAAATTGGGACACTCCCACCCTAATCCACGCATTTCCAACAGTCTCAGCAAACGGCACACCAGGAGATTATATCCCGTGCCTGGCTCGGAGGATCCTATGCCCATGGAGCCTAGCTCACTGCTACCACAGCAGTCTGAGATCAACTATAAGGCAGCAGCGAGGCTGGGGGAGGGGCGCCTGCCACTGCTGAAGCTTGAGTAGGTAAACAAAATGGCTGGGAAGCTGGAACTGGGTGGAGCCCACTGCAGCTCAAGGAGGCCTGCCTGCTTCTGTAGACTCCACCTCTTGGGGCAGGGCATAGCTGAACAAAAGGCAGGAGAAACTTCTGCAGACTTAAACGTCCCTGTCTGACAGCTTTGAAGAGAGTAGTGATTCTCCCAGCATAGAATTTGAGATCTGAGAACAGACAGATTGCCTCCTCAAGTGGGTCCCTGACCCCCGAGTAGCCTAACAGAGAGACACCTCCCAGTAGGGGCTGACTGACACCTCATACACCTGGGTGCCCTTCTGAGATGAAGCTTCCAGAGGAAGGATCAGGCAGCAATATTTGCTGTTCTGCAGCCTCTGCTGGTGATAACCAGGCAAACAGGGTCTGGAGTGGACTTCCAGGAAACTCCAACAGATCTGCAGCTGTAGGTGCTGACTATTAGAAGGAAAACTAACAAACAGAAAGGACATCCACACCAAAACCCCATCTGTACATCACCATCATCAAAGACCAAAGGTAGATAAAAGCACAAAGATGGGGAGAAACCAGAGCAGAAAAGCTGAAAATTCTAAAAATCAGAACACCTCTTCTCCTCCAAAGGAATGCAGCTCCTTGCCAGCAATGGAACAAAGCTAGATGGAGAATGACTTTGACAAGTTGACAGAAGTAGGCTTCAGATGATTGGTAATAACAAACTTCTCCGAGCTAAAAGAGGATGTTCAAACGCATCTCAAAGAAGCTAAAAACCTTGAAAAAAAGATGAGACAAATGGCTGACTACAATAAACAGCCTAGAAAAGACCTTAAATAACCTGATGGAACAGAAAACCATGGCACGAGAGCTACGTGATGCATGCAAAAGCTTTAGTAGCTGATTTGATCAAGTGGAAGAAAGGGTATCAGTGATTGAAGATCAAATGAATAAAATGAAGTGAGAAGAGAAGTTTAGAGAAAAAAGAGTAAAATAAATGAACAAAGCCTCCAAGAAACATGGGACTATGTGAAAAGACCAAATCTACTTTGATTGGTGTATCTGAAAGTAACAGGGAGAATGGAACCAAGTTGGAAAACACTTCAGGATATTATCCAGGAGAATTTCACCAATCTAGCAAGGCAGGCCAACATTCAAATTCAAGAAATACAGAGAGTGCCACAAAGATACTCCTCAAGAAGAGCAACTCCAAGACACGTAATTGTCAGATTCACCAAAGTTGAAATGAAGGAAAAAAATATTAAGGACAGTCAGAGAAAAAATTCGGGTTACCCACAAAGGGAAGCCCACCAGACTAACAGTGGATCTCT
>NW_012101249.1:347595-350818 GCF_000951045.1 Mandrillus leucophaeus
ATGGAGGAACATCTACGAAGCAAATGGAAAACAAAAAAAGCAGGGGTTGCAATCCTAGTCTCTGATAAAACAGACTTTAAACCAACAAAGATCAAAAGAGACAAAGAAGGCTATTACATAATGGTAAAGGGATCAATAAAACAAGAAGAGCTAACTATCCTAAATATACATGCACCCAATACAGGAGCACCAAGATTCATAAAACAAGTCCTTAGAGACCTACAAAGAAACTTAGACTACCACAAAGTAATAATGGGAGACTTTAACACCCCACTGTTCAACATTAGACAGATCAACAAGGCAGAAAGTTAACAAAGATATTCAAGAACTGAACTCAACTCTGCACCAAGCAGACCTAATAGACATCTACAGAACTCTCCACCGCAAATCAACAGAATATACTTATCAGCACCACATCACACTTATTCCAAAATTGACCACATAGTTGGAAGTAAAGCACTCCTCAGCAAATGTACAAGAACAGAAATTATGACAATTGTCTCTCAAACCACAGTGCAATCAAATTAGAACTCAGGATTAAGAAACTCACTCAAAACTGTCAAACTACATGGAAACTGAAAAACCTGCTCCTAAATGACTACTGGGTACATAACATGAAGACAGAAATAAAGATGTTCTTTGAAACCAATGAGAACAAAGATACAACATACCAGAACCTCTGGGACAAATTTAAAGCAGTGTGTAGGGGGAAATTTATAGCACTAAATGCCCGCAACAGAAAGCAGAAAAGATCTAAAATTGACACCGTAACATCACAATTAAAAGAACTAGAGAAGCAAGAGCAAACACATTCAAAAGCTGGCAGAAGGCAAGAAATAACTAAGATCAGAGCAGAACTGAAGGAGATAGAGACACAAAACACCCTCCAAAAAATATCAATGAATCCAGACGCTGGTTTTCTGAAAAGATCAACAAAATTGATAGACCGCTAGCAAGACTAATAAAGAAGAAAAGAGAGAAGAATCAAATAGACACAATAAAAAATGACAAAAGGGATATCACCAGTGATTCCACAAAATACAAACTACCATCAGGTGATACTATGAACACCTCTACACAAACTACAAAACCTAGAAGAAATGGATAAATTCCTGGACACATACACTCTCCTAAGACTCAACCAGGAAGAAGTTGAATCCCTGAATAGACCAATAACAGGGTCTGAAATTGAGGCAATAATTAATAGCCTACCAACCAAAAGAAGTCCAGGACCAGAAGGATTCACAGCCGAATTCTACCAGAGGTAAAAACAGGAGCTGGTACCATTCCATCTGAAACTATTCCAATCAACAGAAAAAGAGGGAATCCTCCCTAACTCATTTTATGAGGCCAGCATCATCCTGATACCAAAGCGTGGTGGAGACACAAGAAGAAGAGAATTTTAGACCAATATCCCTGATGAATATCAATGCAAAAATCCTCAATAAAATACTGGCTAACCAAATCCAGCAGCACATCAAAAAGTTTATCCAACACAATCAAGTTGGCTTCATCCCTGGGATGCAAGGCTGGTTCAACATATGCAAATCAACAAACGTAATCCATCGTATAAACAGAACCAAAGAAGAAAACCACATGATTATCCCAATAGATGCACAAAAGGCCTTCAACAAAATTCAACAGCTCTACATGCTAAAAACTCTCAATAAACTAGGTACTGATGGGATGTATCTCAAAATAATAAGAGCTATTTATGACAAATGCACAGCCAATATCATACTGAATGGGCAAAAACTAGAAGCATTCCCTTTGAAAACTGGCACAACACAGGGATGCCCTCTCTCACTACTCGGATTCAACACAGTGTTGGAAGTTCTGGCCAGGGCAATCAGGCAGGAGTAAGAAATAAATAGTATTCAATTAGGAAAAGAGGAAGTCAAATTGTCCCTCTTTGCAGAGAACATGACTGTATATTTAGAAAACCCCATCATCTCAGCCCCAAATCTCCTTAAGCTGATAAAACAACTTCAGCAAACTCTCAGGATACAAATCAATGTGCAGAAATCACATGCATTCTTATACACCAATAACAGACAAACAGAGAGCCAAATCATGAATGAACTCCCATTCACAACTGCTTCTAAGAGAGTTAAAATATCTAAGAATCCAACTTGTAAGGGATGTGAAGAACCTCTTCAAGGAGAACTACAAACCACTGCTCAGTGAAATAAAAGAGTACACAAACAAATGGAAGAACATTCCATGCTCATGGATAGGAAGAATCAATATCGTCAATATGGCCATACTACGCAAGTTAATTTATAGATTCAATGCCATTTCCATCAAGCTATCAATGACTTTCTTCACAGAATTGGAAAAAAGTATTTTAAAGTTCATATGGAACAAAAAAATAGCCCTGATTGCCAAGACAATCCTAAGCCAAAAGATCAAAGCTGGAGGCATCACACTACCTGACTGTAAACTATACTACAAGGCTACAGTAACTAAAACAGCATGGTATGGGTACCAAAACAGAGATACAGACCAATGGAACAGAACAGAGTCCTCAGAAATAATACCACCCATCTACAATCATCTGATCTTTGACAAACCTGACAAAAACAAGAAATGGGGAAAGGATTCCCTATTTAATAAATGGCGCTGGGAAAACTGGCTAACCATATGTAGAAAGCCAAAACTGGATCCCTTCCTTACACCTTATACAGAAATTAATTCAAGGAGGATTAAAGACTTAAATATTAGAACTAAAACCATAAAAACCCTAGAAGAAAACCTAGGCAATACCATTCAGGACACAGGCATGGGCAAGAACTTCATGACTAAGACACCAAAAGCAATGGCAACAAAAACCAAAATTGACAAATGGGACCTAATTAAACTAAAGAGCTTCTGCATAGCAAAAGAAACTACCATCAGAGTAAACAGGCAACCTACTGAATGGGAAAAAATTTTTATGATCTTCCCATCTGACAAAGGGCTAATATCTAGAATCTACAACGAACTTAAACAAATATACAAGAAAAAAATCAAACAACCCCATCAAAAAGTAGGCAAAGGATATGAACAGACATTTCTCAAAAGATGACATTTATGCAGCCAACAGACACATGAAAAAATGCTCATCATCACTAGCCATCAGAGAAATGCAAATCAAAATCACAATGAGATACCATCTCACACCAGTTAGAATGGCAATCATTAAAAAGTCAGGAAACAACAGGTGTTGGAGAGGATGTGGAGA
>NW_012101249.1:350868-375194 GCF_000951045.1 Mandrillus leucophaeus
GGCTACAGTAACTAAAACAGCATGGTATGGGTACCAAAACAGAGATACAGACCAATGGAACAGAACAGAGTCCTCAGAAATAATACCACCCATCTACAATCATCTGATCTTTGACAAACCTGACAAAAACAAGAAATGGGGAAAGGATTCCCTATTTAATAAATGGCGCTGGGAAAACTGGCTAACCATATGTAGAAAGCCAAAACTGGATCCCTTCCTTACACCTTATACAGAAATTAATTCAAGGAGGATTAAAGACTTAAATATTAGAACTAAAACCATAAAAACCCTAGAAGAAAACCTAGGCAATACCATTCAGGACACAGGCATGGGCAAGAACTTCATGACTAAGACACCAAAAGCAATGGCAACAAAAACCAAAATTGACAAATGGGACCTAATTAAACTAAAGAGCTTCTGCATAGCAAAAGAAACTACCATCAGAGTAAACAGGCAACCTACTGAATGGGAAAAAATTTTTATGATCTTCCCATCTGACAAAGGGCTAATATCTAGAATCTACAACGAACTTAAACAAATATACAAGAAAAAAATCAAACAACCCCATCAAAAAGTAGGCAAAGGATATGAACAGACATTTCTCAAAAGATGACATTTATGCAGCCAACAGACACATGAAAAAATGCTCATCATCACTAGCCATCAGAGAAATGCAAATCAAAATCACAATGAGATACCATCTCACACCAGTTAGAATGGCAATCATTAAAAAGTCAGGAAACAACAGGTGTTGGAGAGGATGTGGAGAAAAAGGAACACTTTTACACTGTTGGTGGGACTGTAAACTAGTTCAACCATTGTGGAAGACAGTATGGTGATTCCTCAAGGATCTAGAACTAGAAATAGCATTTGACCCAGCCATCCCATTACTGGGTATACACCCAAAGGATTATAAATCATGCTGCTACAAAGACACATGCACATGTATATTTACTGTGGCACTATTCACAACGGCAAAGACTTGGAACCAACCCAAATGTCCATCAGTGATAGACTGGATTAAGAAAATGTGGCACATATACACCATGGAATACTATGCAGCCATAAAAAAGGATGATTTCATGTCCTTTGTATTGACATGGATGCAGCTGGAAACTATCATTCTGAACAAACCATCACAGGGACAGAAAACCAAACACAGCATGTTCTCACTCACAGGTGGGAACTGAACAATGAGAACACTTGGACGCAGGGTGGGGAACACCACACACTGAGGCCTCTTGTGGAGTAGGGGAAGGGGAGGGATAGTATTAGGAGAAATATCTAATATAAATGACGAGTTAATGGGTGCAGCACACCAACATGACACATGTATATATATGTAACAAACTTGCATGTTGTGCACAGGTACCCTAGAACTTAAAGTATAACAATTAAAAAAAGAATGGGTTTTATGCTTTAGATAAAAACCTTCATAAGAACAAAAATAAAATGTAAAATTTGAAAAAATATGATACAGAATAGCAATAAGCCTTACCATAATAAAAATAGAAATATAAATAGACTACGGACTAAAAACTAGTATTAAAAAAAACTCTCCCCAAAGTCAATGCAAAAATGACAGAAAAACAGAAAAATGTGAAAGAGATCTTTTTAAACAATTTACAGGAAACAACAGCTCAACAAGCATAAAAGGAGATGCTCAGACTTGTTGGCAATCAGGCAGTGGTAGGATGGACACCTAAAGTGTGATGAGTACGCCCCAGGAATTGCTTTGCATCAGTGAGAAGCAATTGACTGGATGTATACATCAAAGCCAAGATGGATCTTTAAGACATAGAATGAAAGGGAAAATGTAATAAACAAAATGTAAATTTTGACACACTCGAAGTAATAGCACACATATTATAAAATGTATACAACCAAAGAATATACATTAGAAAGGTTGCCTATGGAGTAAAAGGGAAATGGAGTGGGGAAGGGGGAAAAATGGTAAAAGAAAATACATAAAATACAAAATGAAAAATATGAAACATTCAAAACAGTACACATATTATATATTTATTACTTACATCTATAGATACACACTAAATACATTAAAATAAAGGAAGAAAACTATTTTATATATTTAGCTAATTAGTATAGTTATATAGCTAATGTACTGCACTCTAAATACTTTGACTTTTAATTATACTGTCTTGTGCATGACTTTTATTTATTCCTTGCTAATATCTATCCCCTCCCTCCTTTTTTTTGAGACAGGGTCTTGTTTTGTTTCCCAGCCTGGAGTGGAGTGGTGTGACTCTGGCTCACTACAGGCTCTGACCTCGCAGGCACAAGTGATCCTCCAGCCTCAGTCTCCCACCCTCAGGACTGTAGGGATGCACCACCACAATCGGCGAATATTTTTTAAATTTATTTTTTGAGGAGACCGGGTCTTACTATGTTGCCCAGCCTGGTCTTAAACTCCTCAGCTCAAGCCCTCCTCCTGCTTTGGCCTCCCAAAGTGCTGGGATTGCAGGAATGAGCCACCATGCCCAGCTTCTTCTCTCTTTTAACTTTATTTGTACATTGCCTTAATCTTTCAGAACAATGTTTAACAGTGAACATAATAGTGGCTGTTTTATGTAACTTTTAAATTAAATTTTAATTAATTAAAATTCTAATTTTTAAAAACAATTAACAAACTTAAATTCAACAGATGGGTAGTTTTCAAGTATAATCTGTGAGAATTTTGAGGAAATTAGCATTTTGTAAACATATCCATGACCTCATCATGCTCCTAGTTCCTTGATGGAGACACATAACCATGACAGTAAACAGCCAGTGGATTCAAGAAAAAGCATCGGTTGCCCGTGAATCTTGGATGAACGGTAACCATGCTACAGGCATTGAGTTCAGAAGAACCTGGGATAGGTCCTGTGGAAAGTGTTTTTACTGAACATTATTCATGCTGCAATCAACAAAGAAGGCTTGTCTGTCTGAGCTGTGGGGTCTGCTGGGCACAAGAAAAAAAGTCACTCACCACTCAAGAGAACCCAATAGCTTGTATGAACACTAAAGTAAACCATCAAAAGCACATCAAGTCTATTTCACACTCACTGAGATGGCTACTATAAAAGAAAATAACACGTGTCGGTAAAGAGGCGAAAAAATTGGAACCCTTGTGCACGTTGCTAAGAATATAAAATAGTACAGTCACTGTAGAAAACAGTATGGAGGTTCTATAGAAAACTAAAAATGGAATTACTATGTGATCCATCAATTATGCTTCTGGGCAAGTAATTGAAAGCAGAGACTTGAAGAGATATATTTGTAAACCCATGTTAATAACGACATTATTTGCAATAGCAAAATGTGGAAGCAATCTACTTGTGCATCCATGAATGAATCGATTATGGTGTATATAATCCATTATGTAACATGGTATATACATAAAATGGAATATTATTCAGCCTTAAAAAGAAAACCAATTCTGACACATGCTACAACATGTGTGTACTTTGAGGACATTTTTATATTTGAGGACATATTTATATTTCTATTATGCAGTGCACAGTAATGACAAAAGGAAAAATACTCCATGATTCCACTTATATAAGACACCCAGAGTAAAGAAAGAAACATAGAGACAGAAAGTGAAATGGTGGTTTCCAAGGGTTGGGGGAGGGAAGAAAGAAAAGTTAAGAGTGTAACGGGTACAGAATTTCAGTTTTGCAAGATGAAAGGAGCTCTTGAATAGATGGTGGTGAGGGTTGCACAACAATGTGAGTGCACTGCGAGCTACTAAAATGTAGCACTTAAATGATGGATAAGACAGTAAATTTCATGTTCTATATATTTTACCACAATTTAAAATTTAAAAAAAAATCTAAAAGTCACATCAGGGACTTCTATCAAGGCATATTTAATAGCAGAGAAAGACATGTTTTCAAAAAAGAAACTACCAGAAATTGTAAGGAAGGACTTGGAATGGGGCAATTTGAGGATGTAAAGAATTGGGTCTATTAAGACAAAATTATTTCAGGAAAAAAAGCTTAAATCAATAATAGAATTGAAATTTCTAGAAGCCAAATATGTGATCTGAAATAACTGAAGTAATCTCAAAATACAGCATGTATCACTGTAATGACGGGCCTCTAGGCTCTGAAGGTAGACTGCCAGGTCTAAAATTAAGCTCAGCACTTATCAGTAGCTAGCATTAGCATATAACATTAGTTGTTGATATTATATTCAAACAATATTTATTATTAATACTATTAATAAGCAAAATGCAAAAAAGTGAATATTGTGAGTGAAAAGACAAGCAATGTGAATGGATTCAGGAAATCTAGATCCAAATGTGAGTTCCAGAAAGAGAGAAATAGATTGAGGAGAAACAATAACAACAAAAAAAATAAAATAAAAGATAATTTCTGGGCTGAAGAACAGTTCAAAATGTTAAGATTGAAACACATCCTGGTGACATTTCTAAACTCCAAATTTAAGAGAAAATGTCACGAGCTTCCAGAAATTGGAAGTAATTTACTTACAAGGAAAGAAAATCATATTGGTATCAGGGCCCTCTCAACTGAAACATTAAATATACAAAGCAGTGGAACAAACAAACAAAAACAAAGAAAATATAAATAAATAAAAAGAAGAAACAAAATAAAACAAAGAACAAAGAAACAAAACAAGTGATCTTAGGACCAATACCCAAGTCATCATATCATTTATCTGTTAACTACAAAGATTTAAGTTCCATATTGTGGCCTTGTCCTTTTGAGGTGTTTGTCATTTTCTTCTGCTACAGAATGCTGTCTACAAAAAAAGGTCACATTTGTTTTGTTAATATTCGTTGCACTTTCAGTGTTTGAAGAGTCAATGTATGCAGAGCAACATCTGCATACATTGGGTATAAATGGATAAAAATTGTTTGAGGAGTGCTAAAAGTAAAATGTTCAATGTGAAAATTTCTGAAAACCAATACTATCTAACAGTACATAAAAATAAAATATAGAAATACGTTACTACTCAGAAAAGTATCTACTGTATATGTATAAGGGAATGGGAGAATTTCCTGGCTTGAATAAATCGCTGGATTCTCCAAAACAAAAATGCTATTGTGTATTTTCTTAACAGTAGACAAGTCAAAATATCCAAACTTTTACTCTGAAAATATATTAATGAATTAGAAAGACATACTGAACAAAAAGAAGTACAAACCTAAAAAATGGACCTTATGCTAAAACAACAAAGTATTAAAGGAAGAATTAAGTCTATAACAAAAGAGGGAAGTCTAGCCATTAATTTATGCAGGATGGGAATTAAGTAGGATAAAAATTGGTTTATTGTTCATGGGGTCAGGGGAGGGAGAGAGTTAGGAAAAATAGCTAACATATGCTGGGCTTAATACGTAGGTGATGGGTTGATAGGTACAGCAAACTACCATGGAACACGTTTACCTATGTAACAAACCTTCACATCCTGCACATGTACACCAGAACTTGAAATAAAAATAAAAATTAAAAAATGGTTTATTAACTAACGATTAGAATCCCAACACGATAACTTTATTTTTTTCTTACTTACTCAACCCATATATGGAGCATCAAGTATATATTAGGCACCCTTCTATTTGCTGATAAAATGTTACAATTATAGAAACACAACTTAAATTTATGCTTGTTTTACACAAACTTGAATGAGGCATATTTAACTTGCTCAATACATTTTAATACTCCTTAGCATAGGTGAAGACACATAATGAAACCTACACAGATACAATCCACATTAAGGTCATCATTTTCATTCAAATCCAATTAATATTAAGTGTCTTTTATGTGTCAATAGAGCTGGGTGTCACATGGGAAAATAAGAATACATGATTTAAGGAGCTCACAGATAAAAGGCAATGAAAACATGTAATGATTATACTTGTGTGTGAGCAAATTTTATTATATTATAACAAAAAGGGAAAGTACTTTAGTGGGCTCTCAATGAAATGAAGGACCTGTATGAAATTAGCAAGTTGTAATAAAGTGTGTAGCACTTGAAATGGGCTTTGGAAAGTGAACACGATACCAGCAAGAGCATAAAGAAAATGAGGAAATTCCAAGCAAAGAAACCGCATGATTGAAGATACTGAAGTATGGAAGTGTTTAAATATTTTAGGAACCTTGAATAGTCTGAGATGGTAAGAACATCAATAGTGAGTTAAAGACCTTAAGAAGTCATGACTAGGTACATAGGCCATATTCTGAAAGTGTCTTTAATTGTATTACAAGGATTTGTGGGATGGGTCAGGGCAGGAATCTTAAAGACGGCAGGGAATTTGTGGAGGTGAAGCTGAGGGGCCTGAGAGTAGGCAGAGCCTTGGAATAAGTGGGAGAACTGAAGGGTCACACTGAAGATCTAGTTGACATTAGATATCACAAATTCATTAATGGAACTGATAGATACAAGCGCAATATCAAGAACTAGAAATCAGATGAAGATAATTGAACATATGGGGTTAAATATCTAGGGTAGGGCTGAGAAAACTGGGGACTACAGCAGGTATCCAAAAATCCACAGGCTTAGCAGCAACTGGACACAGGCTCTGGGTACCAAGTGACTCTATTTGTTTTGTTTTGTTTTGTTTTGTTTTGTTTTGTGATACAATCTCACTCTGTTGCCCAGGCTGGGGTACAATGGCACGATCTCAGCTCACTGCAACCTCCACCTCCCGGGTTCAAGTGATTCTCTGGCCTCAGCCTTCTGAGTAGCCAGGATTACAGGTGTGTGCCACCACCTAATTTTTGTATTTTTAGTAGAGATGGGGTTTCACCATGTTGGCCAGGCCGGTCTTAAACTCCTGACCTCAGGTGATCCACCTGTCTCGGCCTCCTGAAGTGCTGGGATTATAGGCACGAGCCACTGCACCTGGCCTAAATGACTCTATTTGACTCCCAGTCACATCACACTAGTATGTGACTTTGGGCAAGTCACTCAATTTATTCTGGCTTTGTTTTCCTCAGTTGTAAAATGAAGGTAATAATAATACGTATTTACAGTCCCTTAATTCAAGTCTTTGTGGTCAAGTGCGTTTTTAAATTCGGAATTGCTTAAACTTTAGAAAGTTCTTATAATACACATATCATATATTAGATGTAATAGCCCAGTAAGTTTGTAATAGCAGATCCATAATAAGACACAGAAATACTTCCAAAGTAAAATATATGGCTATTTATGTTCAATGGAACAAAATCAGACTACAAATAGGCTTATGTCAGTTTTTGTCAAATGTGATGGCAAGTGAGTTATAATTTTTTTTAAAAAACTTCAGAGCTTTTTAGACTTTGAATTTATGGTTATTCCTGTAGAATACATTTTATGCAAATCTAAAATAGTCTACGGTTAATTTCATCTTATTTCTGAAAATTCAAAATGGGATTAACTTATACATAAACTTTAAACATTTCAGTATGCTTGCAGTTTAAATAATGTAACTTTTCTATTACCTGATTTTTTTTCAAATTTTTGACATTTCAAATGTTTGAAAGAGTTTATGGATAGGGGTGTGTGGACTTCAGCACCTAAATCATAAGGTTGTGATAATTAAATAGATAATATATGTGAAGGATTTTGGAGAGCATCTGGACCTGAAGCACTCAGTAGCTCCTGTAGTGGTGATGATGGGGGTGTTTATGAAGGAAAAGAACAGGCAGAGATTAGGAGAATAAGGGGGATTTGAGGTTACCATGAGATAGAAAAGTCATTTGAGAAATAAAATGGCAGAAGATCGTATTCAGGGATTAGAATTTCAGAGTTAAACATTTCAGAATCAGATCAGAACAATTTCAGGTGAAGAAGACTTTTCTGAAGCGGTTTCCTAGGTTCAGGTCTAAGAGAAGAAAACAGAGGAAGTCAGATAAACCTATGCATGAGCCTCATAAAGAAGGAAAACTTTTGATGAAATTAATTAAACATGGAGCTTGCTGTGAAATCTCGGTGAAACTCTTGGAGATCATCCACTCACCTCCTAATTGCCAACACCTCATCTCCCAAAATCTCCCTGCCCACCCCAAGGAGAAACTAAGGCAGTAGGAGAAAGTGACTCTGGGTCAAACTGTTCTTTATTCTGTCCACAAAGTGGGGTTGTTGATGCTGGTCAGAGATTCTGGTCAGGTGAGAGAGGCCAAGTATTTACAGCTCTTGATGCCTCTAGTTCAGGAAATTAGTGTATGCAATTTGAGATTTAGGCTGCATTCATATGTGTATACAGTGATATGCAGCATACATAAGCTTCACACTGGGATTGCGTTCAAGGCAAATTCCATGTCTTAATTCTCTGTGTTCCTCTATCAAAGATGCCTAGTACAATACATCCTACACAGAAGATGCTCAGTAAATCGCAAAATGATTGGGACTCTTTTAGCTCTCATGTATGTATGTTCTATAAATAAATTATAATAATATTAACCCCAAAATAGACGTAACTATACTAGAATCTTACACACAGTCTGTATAATGGCAATAGTAACCCTGAAAAGACCTATTATTTAACCATTTTACAAATAAGGAAATTGAGGCTCAGACTACTTAGGGGATGAGGCCAAAAACACATTGCAGGAAATTTAAGAGATTGAACCCAGATTTGTCTGAATTTGATGTCTGTGCCACCATCCACTACTGGGAACTAGAGAGCTAAATTAACAAGAGGCCATCTGCAAGACATGGTTTAAGCCCCTGCTAGGCAATTGTCATATTTCTTTTTAAAATGGCTATAACAACACTCCCTCTATAATCTGTTATCTGGACATTTTAACTGCTGAAACACCAGGGGGAGAATGAAAAATAAAATTTTGATTTGGTTTAGGCTTTCAATTTATTATGTATATAAAATTATGATAGCCATGCTCATTAAGGTTTAATATTATGAAAGAGCTGTGTATGTCCCTTAAAGCCTTGGGCAATAGCACTGAGACCCAAATGCCCATGAATAGTGGATTAATTACTTAGCAATAAATGGGAAGACATTTACTAACAACAAGGATGCCATACAGAAAGAATAATTATTGCTTTTATGAATTCATATCCTTGTTCTAAGCATTAAAAATGGAAATACTAGAATATAACAATATAAAACTAAGTGATAAAACTGGTTGAGTGAAAATTCATGTAAAAATTAAGCAAATCCTAGTGCACCAACCTAGGTGTCAGCATCAACATTCCTCATAGCGACAGTCATTATGGAAAAGAAACCGCAAATATAGATATGCACATACAACACACATTTATATAATTGAAAAGAGGAAGCTAATTAGAAAAGTGTTATGAGACAACATTTAAAAGGAAAATATATATATATAAAATCCTACCCATAGACTTGAGATGCCAGAATTTATTTTCATTTATCAAAGCCTGAATTTTTATTTTATTTTATTTATTTTATTTTTTATTTTTTGAGATGGACTCTTACTCTGTTGTCCAGGCTGGAGTGCAGTGGCGTGATCTCGGCTCACTGCAACCTCTACCTCCCGGGTTCAAGCGATTCTTTTGCCTCAGCCTCCTGAGAAGGTGGGACTACAGGCATGCCCCACCACGCCCAGCTAATTTTTTGAACTTTTAGTAGAGACAAGGTTTCACCATGTTGGCCAGGATCGTCTCAAACTCCTGACCTCAAATGATCCACTCACCTCACCCTCCCAAAGTGCTGGGATTACACCATGCCCAGCCAAAGCCTGAAGATTTTAAAACTGCATATGGCTAGTAGGAAAAAAAAATCGTCATGACTGATTAGTGATGTCTTTCATAAGTACTGAATGGGAAAAAATCATGCTTTCTGCAGGTATTTTCCATCCCTTAAACTTCATGGCAAATGAACTGAACTCTTTCACTATTCTCAAACTCCACTCATCTGTATTTACTTTATTTTGAAGTCAATGGAGTAGAACAGAAATAATACAGCTCCCTATTTATTTGACATGTTTTAACCACTAAGTACCCCATTTTCCTCATTCTGAAACATGAAAACTGTCACATTTACCATGCAGGCTATTGTGAGGATTGGAAATCAAGGACTTAAAGCTTCTAACATGATGCTTGGCATATGGAAGACATTAACATTTTGCTGATATATATACATATGTCAACACTCATTAATAAGACTGTTAAAAATATTTTTCTAGAAATAATAATTGTTTAAAAAATAGCATCCCTCATCTTATTTTCTTTCCAGTGAAATGTTTTGGGAAAGAGATGAAGAAACAGAAAACTAAGGAAAAATATACATGTATGTCTAAATTTTTCATGGATTAGATTACTGCTCTGGGATTTGGGCAGGAGGCAAGACTAATGAATGAGTTGGTAGCCTATGGTTCGAAGGAGACTCTAAGGACAAATTATCACCCTTATTTTAATTTTTAACAATTCAATCATCCTCCTCCATAACTCCCAGGACCACAGACATTTCCATGTTAAAACTACATGTTTCCATGTTAAAACTACTTGTTCTATCAAGAAATAGAGTCAAACGCGGGCTGGAGATCTTTTCCCTCTTACTCCCCTCTCCAGTTTTAAACATCTCAGGAGAATGCGCTGAGCTCCCTTAATGAAACAGAGAACAGGTACATTGTCCCTCACTTCGCTCTGCCCTTGCAGTTCTCTGCAACCCATGGAGAACAGTTGTATCCTTCCTCTAATGCACTCTTGTCAGCCTTCAGTTTGAGAGACAGATAGGTAGGTAGATAGATAGACAGACAGACAAACAGATAGATAGATAGATAGATAGATAGATAGATAGATAGATAGATAGATAGATAGACAGATAGACAGACAGTCAGTCACAGACAGATGTGTGGGTATGGATCCATATATACATACACACACACCTATATACTTCCACACACATGTACACCCTTCTACCAGAACATATTCAATGCTACTATTCCTTAATAGTCACTGGAGACCAATTTTCCACAGGACTGACTCACTGATGGTGAATAAAGGGAAGAGGTGGAAATCACAAATAATATATTAAGATCAAACTGAGGTAAAATGTCAAAAGCAATAGCCAAAACTCTATTATTAAGGCTAATAAGGAAAAGACGAAATTTTAAAGGCTAATAAAAAGGGCTTGGGTTTACTTCACATTGTCATTTAATAGTTGCTAAAGGGCAGATCATCACTCTCTCAGAAAGCCACTCTGGCAGATAAAAAGAGAAGAAATGGCCCCCAAGCACTTTTTAATGACATGATTAAATATAAAACTATCATATTTTAAAAGGCAAATCCAAAAATAATTCATGTGAACCATGAATATGATTTTTGGAAAGTGTTCTCCCTGTTGTAATCCTATCCTTTTCTCCTTTGTTGCTTCTTCTTTTTTTTTTTTTTTTTCCATTTCACTCTTTGGTTCTTTTGACATTCAGTTTTAAAGAGCCACCCTTTTGTCAGCTAGAGACGCAGAATTTTCTAATGCTTGATATTAATCCAGTTGCTGGTATCTGCTCCCAAGCAAACTCAGGTCAGAATTCTACTGCTTTTGGATAAAAGCCATATCAAGGCTTACAGAAAAAAAACAAATGTGATTCTTAAAGCAAATATGAATTCTCACCACCAAACACAATTGGAGGAATTTCTGAAAACCAAAGCAGGCAATGCTGAATTGTCCATTTCACAAAGGCAATGGACACGTTTCCGTAATATTTTAATTGTAACACTGAAAATTACTTTAGCTCTGATTTTTGAAATATCTGTGAAAAAAGCAGATCTCATATTAGTGTACATTTTGCGTAGAAAAGTATTATTTTTAAATATTGTTTTAGAACTGAAATTAGTTAAGGTTACATTAAAGAATAATTGGCAGCCGGGCATGGTGGCTCACATCTGTGATCCCAGAACTTTGGGAGGCTAAGGCGGGTAGATCACTTGAAGTCAGGAGATTGAGACCAGACTGGCCAACATAGCAAGATCCTGTCTCTACTGAAAATACAAAAACGAGCTAAGCGTGGTTGTGGGTGCCTGTAATCCCAGCTACTTGAGAGGCGGAGGCAGGAGAATCACTTGAACCTGGGAGGCAGAGGTTGCAGTGAGCTGAGATTGCGCCACTGAACTCCACCCTGGCTGGGCAACAGACCAAGACTCTTTAAAGAAAAACAAAAAGAAAAAAAAGAAAGAAAGAAAAACAAAGAACAAGCGGCATAATTCCAGAAACATACATGAGCTAGATTTCCAAACTCTTGGCTCAATTTATTTCATTAAACTGATATTCAAAACAAATTGGATTTTTTTTCTGTTTTATTTTCGACTACAGATGTTATGTCCACCTCTTAATTGGTTGCACTGATATTTGTACATGTCATCTCTATAAGATTAACATCCAACATAAATGATCCATACGAAATAATCATCTCCATTTAGTCTGGTGACATTTGAATCAGCTCTTCCTATGTCAAACTGTGTTCATTGTTAGGATGACCGCCCGTATGCAGATTGAAATCAGCCTCCCTGCTGTATCCTGGCCCTTCATGAACAGCAGAAGGAAGGGCTTCAGGGTGACATGATTCTGCCAATTTTGCATGTCTCTCTTCAGTTTTTGGGATGGAACACATGACCTCCCTCCTAGGGCCTCAATCCCTTGATTTCTCCTCTCTCATTCCTGGCAGCTGAATGGGTGCTCTCATCATTTGACACACACGATGACCTGCCACAGTAACCTCTCCATGCGCCTATATTCTTACATAGACACTCAGAGCACCACCTGTACTGCATAGCTTGCAGACACTGACTCATGGCTTAATGTATTTCATTTAAACTTTGCCACCACCATTCACTTAGAGCACTGCATTGTAGGTTTATGTTTCTTGGGGGGGGTGGGAGGGCATTTTTGTATCAGATTAACCTACCTATCATTTAATCTATTATTTAATATTTATTTAATAATAAGCTTCTTAATTATTGGGGGGGAATAGTCTACCTTAAAAATAGTATAAATCATCATTATAATATTTGTTCCTAGATTGGTAATAACTTCAGGTCCACAGAGAGACAAATTTAGAGTCAAATTGAGCAAATAGGATTGCATTTTACCATGGAGTGAGTGGTAGGTGTGTACAATATCCTAGATCTGTTTGTTGGAACAATATAAATTGCAACCTGACAAAGTCTTCTACACGAGATTTAGGTGATCCTCAAATAGCCATCACTAGGCTTCCTAAAACTTGCTAAATTGGAATTAGCACATTTTTTGGTTGATATCAGTCTTTCAATTCTAAAGGCATTCTCTAACCTGACAGCATAGGACAGGAAGCCATGAGTCTATGGTGAGCACTGCAAGGGCTTAAGAATCTCACTTCTTAGGAGAACAGTAGATATGAGCAGTACAAGAGATACCAGAGCCTACTTACTGATGGGATTGCCCTAAAGTGGGATAGAAACAGAGTGCAGGCCCTCTTGGAGGCATACTTGAAACACAAGAGGCAAAAATGAAAATGCTATCATTATTCTGCACTTTTTGTCATTGAAATTTCCAGCCTAATTAGTGAGGCTTCATAAACTTCCCCCATTGAGGGGGAAATGAAAACTCAGACAAAATAAACTTCAGGAAAAAATTATAGACAGAAGGTGAAATCTGGCTTAGAAAATGAAATAATATAGTAATTATTTTACAGGGTCCCAGTAAACCATAGATCCAGGGTATTCTACATCTAATCATGAAGTATAAAAATGCAATTCTCATTTGTTCAGTTTCAATCTAGATCTGTATCTCTGGGGCCAGAAAGCAATTACTACTCTATGCACAAATAATACAGAGTAATAACTCTCTTTACTATCCTTAAATCCTCTCTAACATTTTTGTCTAACACGCCTTCAGGTTTTATATCATGACTGATGCAAATGTTGTAAGTCTGGTTTTGATCTATGTTTTGTTGTGTTTACTTTCTATATGTAACATTTTAAACATCTAAAATATATTTTCTCACTAATATCTTTGTTATTGTTTTGTTTGAAATTTATTTCTCATACATTGATTACTCTGTTCTGGCAGGAAGGTATTTTATTGATTATAAAATTGCAAAGATACTGCAAAGTGGCATTCCATCTCAGGGCTTCACAGAAAATTTTACTAACTATTAGTAATGTCAACTTGAGGTTAGAAAAGAATACGATTTAAATGGAACCTAATAGAAGCAGTAAGACTTTCTAAAGGTTAAATCAATGTGGTTTCCTTTTGAAAATGTCTTCCTGGAAGAAATGCTGTTTTTCTGCACCAGCATCTTTATCTGTCTTCCAGAGGATTCTGCTCATTACTGGGATCATTCACTATTCTTTGTTGTGTTTTAATTATTTTTTGTTGCATCATCAAAGGCAATTTGCTACAGATGGGTCCAGTCATATGCTCCTTCCATCCTTCTTGGCACAAACACACTCACTTTGGCTCTGATCTTCAAAATCCCTGCATCTAAGCCAAACTCTCAACATGTCTTTCAAGTAGAGGATTTAACCCTTTACTGGCCAGGGGGGAAAAGGCAATAGCAATCTGCCTCTGAAAAGTGGAGAGAAAGATGATTAATTGTAAAAATCGCCTTTATGAGCTGCTGACAATCCAATACTATGATAGTGGGAAAAACACAAATGATGTTTTTAACCTTATTAACATGACTAGAAGATATGGGATATGTTGACTAGTGCCACCATTAATCATTGATGCATTTAGCAAAATTTGCAATAATGAAATGTGTTTCCCATACTCTTTAGTGTGTAAAGCTTTTAAACATTCTCTAACTGGGGCATAATTATCTAGGGACACAGTAATTACAGGACTTAGTATTCGTAATGTCTCATACTTATTTTACTGCAGCCTCTAACCAGAAATTAAAAATACTTCCTTTTAAGATTCCCCATCTCTTCCCACAATTACCTGTTATTCCCTACTTAAGTTAGTGACTTTCTCCATTCATCTCCTAAGCTAGCATTAGAATGTCAGTGCTTAGAATCAGAGTGCATCGGAGAGCAAGGGTTCAAATCCTGGTGTCACTGGCAGAGTTTCTCAAACATAGCATTTAACAAATTCTAGGATTAAAGTGTGCACAGACATGCACACACACACACACACACACACAGATACATCAAAAGCATCTTCAGAGACAGGAAAAGACAACAGGTATTGTTGTTTTGGCTGATTTGAAGGGAACACTAACCCTCTGAGGTGGCTGATCACAGAGCAAGATCTCTCCCATTAGCACAGACTCTGTGTCCCACATATCCTTGGGAATATTCATCTTTATCATTCAAATCCCATAATTGACCAATGGGTAGAGTCATTTTGCAAGTGTAAGAGAGGGTACTCAGGTAAGTCTACGTGAACAAATTCAAAATGAATGGCAACTAAAAAGAGACAAGTATCCCTGTTTCCTTCGAAAATGAAATGCACCCTTCTGATTCCAGTGGTGAAGATGGTTTCACAGCCTTGCCCACTTTGGAGTTGCCCATTTGAGGGATGCTGCAAGCCTCTGATGACTTTGCTACCCCTGTGCATCGCATTTATTGTGTATCTCTCTACCCCTGGAAGTTTCTGTAAGTCAAATGCATTTTTTTAAATTTTACAATATTGCTATGCAGCATGGGAGACAAAGCTCTGATCCAGGCAGAGTGTGTGTGCACAAAAGACTCTAAAAGACACAATAACAAGGATTTAAAAATAACATCCTCCTTATCTAGTTGCAACTTGATTAAATGGCTTGTTACCCAGAGCGTGAATCACTGATGAGCGTTAGTTAAATATAGACAATGCTTTAAGAGAAAACTTATTCCTCTGTTTTTCATATTAGATGTAGGGAATAGAGATCCCATGGAAACAAATATATGATTGCTTTTCCTTATGCAGATAACTTTTGTTAGATATAAGTTCCAAATTTCTTTTCAAAGAATCAATATGTCAGTATGCTCAATTCTTTGCCTTCTACTTTTAAGCTTAACTTCTTCATAAAGCAACCTTTTTCGATTACCTGCTCCACCTTGACTCATTTCAGTCACCTACTCCACCCTGACTCATTCTGATTACCTGCTCTGTCATAACCATTTTTCCCGACAAACTACTCACCCTGTCACTCTCTTTAAATTAGCCAATCGGAATTAGTTTAGCCTGCGCGGTCTAACCCTAGCCAATAGGGGAACGACACAGCATCAGGGGCCAGTGCATTAGGGATAAGAATCCCTTCCCCTCCCTTGTCCACGTGTGCGCTCACCATTGCTCCATCTGTAAGGGTGCACCCTTCTATAGAAGTACCTTACCTTGCTGAGAATTAAAAAGAAAATTTTATATTTTGGTGCTATTTATTTTGCAGCACCGAAACTTTATATATAACACTTTTATCTTTCTATTTAATAGGGGACAGTGAGTGACACTTTATGTCTTCTTATTTTTTTTCCTTTCCTAACAGTAGGATAGTATTTAGTTTATTGATCCATTCAATAAACATTTATCATACCTGGCTCTAAGCTTTACGAATAAGAGAAGTTGACAGCCATTCAGGAGTTCAGAGTCTATTGGAAAAGATAGCTGTAAAATACAATATACTACTACTACAATTAAAGTATGAATATATTACAGTGATCACTGTTTTGGGCTGGAATGTTTCAGAGAAGTGGTAATACTGAATGGGATTTGAAGAGTAAAAGGATTTTTCCATTTGAAAGAAGGAAAATCGGCGGGGCATGGTGGCTCATGCCTGTAATCAGCACTTTGGGAGGCAGAGGTCGGTGGATCACCTGAGGCCAGGAGTTTGAAACCAGCCTGGCCAACTACTCTTTTTAGTAGAGACGGTACAATCCCGTCTCTACAAAAAAATAAAAATAAAAAAATAAAAATAAAAATAAAAAGAAGACGACGACGGAGAAGGAGGAAAATCATTTTAAAACGACCATGTTTAAAACCAGGAAAGTGTAAGGGATCATGAGTTAAGGGAAATGAAGGCATTAAAAGACAAGCATATATAGATCACGTGGGAGTCAAGTGGCAGAGGTTGGAGATGTGGAAAGGAAGGCGGTTAGCTGGAGAAGGTTGTGCATATTGAAATGGTTTGAGTTCATCCTCTGTGGTTATGGGGAACCACCAAATGATTTTGAATAATGAAATGATCATTTACGTGCTCCACCATACTACTTTTTTTGTGGCAGGATAGAGGGAATAGCTTTCAAGGAGGCAAAGTGGATATAGAGCACTGTCCCAGGCACTAGGAGAGATGTGAAGTTAGAATGAAAGGAGGCCAATCCCAAAGCTGCTATGTGATAACCTGGGCTAAGATGTTGGTTATAAGGATAGAAAAAAATTATGAAAGCCTTAAGGGTTTAACGGATAGAAAAATCACAATTTATCAACCTTAAGATTTGAAATATATATTTTTTTCCATTGGCAGATAAAGAGATATCTCTTCTATGTGGCTTTGAAAAGAAGCTTTTATATCACATTTCATGATTAAAATATGACGTCTTAATTTTGCAATTATTTTAGTAATCAGAAATGTATCTAAGGAAAATCATATGATCATAACAGTGTAGCATCCACTGAAATCCACTGAAATTATTCACTGTTATAGTAAACAATTTAGACATCATGGAAGGCACTAAAAACATTCATTACAATGTTTCTACATGTCAGGCATAGCAGTGACTGTTGGAGTTCATTTAAAGATGAATAAAACCTTAATCTCAATCTCCAAAAAACGTATGCTGAAATGCCAAGAAAAATATAAAACATACCTGAAAAGAGATTAGCTTGAAAAACATAATCTTTCTTTTTTAATATTTTTAGTTTAAAATCTTCTAAATCATGGCGTTTATGTTTGAAAGCAATGTGTATTTGTTGGGGTGAAAGGACACAAAGATAGATGTGTACCCGCCCCACCCCCTGCTACACCCTTTTGTTCTGCTCTCTAATCTTTGCACATACCAGAGATTTCGTAAGTTCTGTGAGCACCTGTTTTTCTGCACGTACCAGAGATTTTGTTTTGCACATACCAGAGATTTTGTAAGTTCTGAGGCAAGGTCACAAGACGTGTTTAAGTAAGATAAACTCTTGCTGCCATAAACCTGCTCTCCCACCTCAAAGGTTGAACCGAAATATCAGAAATGGCGGGAACCAATCATAGTTAGCCAAATCGCCTTGTTCAAACACTAGCCAATCACAAATCTGATTTGTATAATAACTCTATGCCCACTTTTCTTAGACTATATAACACTGCTCGGAGCTCAGTGGGGGAGCTCTCCTGCCCGTCTCGTTTCGTGAGCGAGGGAGAGTTCCAGGTTCGAACCTGTAATAAAGATCCTTGCTGCTTAGCTTTGACTCTGGACTCTGGTGGTCTTCTTCGGGGAATAAACGGTCTGGGCATAACAGGGGGCCAGAGGGAATGGTGCATATTTGATCTATTATCTAGCTAGTTTACTGAATATATGTCTTTCCTAGGCACAGATAATCTATAATGATAGTTTATCGGCATATCTGTATCTATAGATAGAGACAGATCAATTGATCTACATTCATCCTAAGGCTTTATTTTATGATGAAAATATTCATATGGCCTCATCAATATTAAAAAAAATCGTCAAGACTTTTCTTAGATAACTTTGTTTTCCTTAAGAGAAATTAATCCAGAGGGCAGATGTGTGTGTAGGGGGGTGTGTGTGTGTGGTTTGCTGTTGTAACCCCAGTGCACTGTAGGCACTCAGGAACTCAGTTTGTTGAACAGTAAGGAAATGATGTTTTCACTATATCATACATTTATATGATGTGATACATAGTGTAATCCATACAATGTTACATGCATTCAGCTCACTCAGAATTGAGATCTTTACATTGTATTGAATTAGTGAGTAAAAACAGCACTCAATTAACTGCTGCTCAAGGTGTACCTAAAAATGAATGATCTCAGTCTAAGAAAAGCATTCTGGAAAGCTGATGTGACACTCAATATCATATTCATTTAAAAATATTACATATGCTGACTTAAGATACAATTTTAGAGATCTCTGCTTATGTAAATTAGTAAAGCTAATTAAAACTTAAGAGTAAATTTGTTCCACTGCCTAAAGCTGTGGAACAAATTTATTTCACAGGGTTTGTCTTGCCATATTGATATGTTAATGGAATTCAATTAGTATTAAGTACCAAATAGTCCCCTTTCCTGGTATATGTCATAACAAGTTGAAAAATACAAAATGCTATTTCAAAAACTCTTAAGTATTTACAACTAATTTGGGGAAGATAAGTCATATACACATGAAACTATTATAAAATAGGGAAACTTAAAAATGTCCACCAAAATCAAAGTTCAATTTGGTATGTTAAATTTATTATAAATCCAATTGATTAGGCAGTTTGATAGGAGTTAAAGAACAAAACAGTGGACATTTATAGCTATATGAAAAGATACAACGACCCAGAGAGACCATTTGAAGAGAAAAACTAAGGAGGCAAAGACCCAGTCCTCAGGTAATCCAGTATTTAGAAATTGGAAGAGACATAGTTGGAAAAAGCGATAAGAATAAAAAGCTGGGAAAGTGGGAGGACTACCAAGGAGGTATGGTATCTCATAAGAAGAGAAAGGGCTTCCAAGAAGGGCTGACCATAGCTGTTGAATATGACTGAACAGTCAAGCAATTTGGTGACAGATAGCAAAGTGTACATAGCCTGTTGGTGAGATGAAACTGATGGCCTTTCCAAGGGTAGATTCTGCGGAGTTTTAGGGATTGATCAGTGAATACAAATTAAAGAAGCAAGAGCAAGAATGGCAAGTTTTTGAAAAGTTTTCCTGTCCAGGGAAGCAGAGTAAAGAAGTGATAACTCAAGCCAGGAATATGATAGATTAAAACTTTTTAAAGATGTTTGTAGGTTCATTTGCTGATGCAGTGAGAGGGTGAGACTTGAAATAGAAGAAAGAGTATCAAGAAAACAAGGTCCTTGAGCAGAAGAGCAGGATTAAAACCTAGAACATAGCTGGATGGTAAATAGAGAGGTATTGTATGAGATATAGCTGTAAAAGTTGACTTCTGTTGCCAAACTGTTGAGTTATACACAGGAATTACAGGTTTGGACTTTTTTTTTTTCCATCTGGCAAAGAGGAGCTGCTAAATATATTTGAGCAGATGAGAAGGGTTAGAACTCACATCAATGAAGATTAAGCTGCTAGTAGTTATCAGGATGTCCCTCGGGCAATCAGCCTCCAAGATGGACCTTAATCTCTGCCTCTCAATATTCATTTATTCCAGCCTGTGGTGCTCTTAGGTAGCCCCTTCCCACATTGAAGAGTGCTGGCTGATACCACAAATCACATATTGTGGAAATGCAGATTTGTGGCTTTTCTGATTCTCTCAATTTGGGTTACTTTCAGATAATTTGGGGAACAGATCGCTTCCTTGTAACTCTCATTTAGTTTAATTGGCACAACCATTATCTTGCTTTGTCTTTTAAATCTAACCTACTTCAAACACAATTAAGTAGAATTCCAGATCCTAAAAACCTAACACAAACTACATCAATGGTAATAGGAACTTCAGTTTCTCCTGGAAGTTAGGCAAATTAGTTAACAAGCAACCTGCACTTTCTAACTAACATTTAAAGAGTTTGTTTATAGCCAGAGAAAAATCAGAAAACTCTCTTCACTCAGTTTGTACTTTTACTTTAAAAGCCCACTTCATGAAATAAAAGGTTGAGTTTTACCAAATTTATCAAGCCCTATTCTTAATACTTGGATTTCATGTGTGAACAACACAGAAAACTGATGACCGCTGTTTACAAAGATTTATTGTCTAGAGATTATAAAGACCATGAGAACACCCCTTTCTATTGGCAGTATTACAAAGCAGGGTTTTTCACTTAATAAAATTTTGGTATTGTCTCTCTTTGATATGAAAGCTATCCTAGGGTCTTTTCAAAAATAATGATCTTGTAGAATTCTATAGAAATCATCTATTCTCTAGGCCCATTTCTTAAAACAGCACACTTATGAATTTTTTAAAAAATTGGCCAATTTTAAAATAATCTGATAATTTGAATATGTCTTTTTTTAAAATCGTGCTTTCCTGCTTGGTCTACATGCAGAAATAGTACATTGATTGCCATTTACCATGTTTAAATATGTGAATTAACTTAATTAGCCTTAAGCTAGTACAATAACACATTATTTATGAAGATAAATCATCTTAACAACAAATAAAAAATTAGAGGGATTATGTCTTTAAAGTATTGATTTTGTCTAATAATTCACAAGGGGGAATCACAGTATCATTAACTATTTTAGGAAAAGTTTATATAACCACCTTTACTGAAATGAATACAAATCTTATACTAATCTTGATAAGATACGGTAAATGTCCAAATAAATAAATCCTTTGTATGGATGTGCCTTATTAGCATGCTTTAGTTACCTCTAATTTAACACATTTAAAAATTACTGTATCTACTAAAGATTATTTTTTCTGTCCCATGTACTGAATTATAATTTTGTTGTTTAAACAACAACAAAAAAGATGTTTTCTATACCTACTGTTTTAATTTCAAATGTAAAGCTACATTATGGTTTAAATAGGGCTTCATAGACTAACAGGTGAAACAAATCATGGCTTATTATATTATTTCTACAGAAAAAAAAGTGTTATGAGTTCAACTAGAAGGTATGAAGATGATTTTATAGAAAATAAGATCATTTGGGGCTGTCTATAATCAATACGAAACCTGAGGTGTTTGACCCGTAGTAAAGAGTTACACTATATATGACTTTCTTTTACATTTACATAGAAAGTTATGTCATTTATAAATTTTGCAAGAAACTCTATGAAATTGCTAGCCTGCTCTCCAGGAAATTCCTAGCTTGTAAAGTTCTTGGGGGAATCGCTTGCCTCAGAAGATGCTGACTACAGTACTGATTATCAACAGCTTTCACGAAGCCCTCCTTTCCCTTCCCCTACACTCTGTAACTTAACTATGACATCCTTTCCCAACTTTCACTAATACATTTCTGAGAATAAATATCAAATTTTCACCTCCAATTTTAATATCTTTCTGGACACAGCTGTACAATTCATATTACTTGCTAGATGTCATACAAGCACTAAAATTATATGACAATCTAAAACCAATTCATCATTTTCTTCTCCAAAACTAGGTGGATCGTCTTCCTGAGTTTCCTATTCTAAGTTTTACCCCAATAACTCAAATCAAAAACGTAGGATCTGTATGCCTCTCCTTCCTTCGTTTCCCAATTCTGAGTCACAAACCAGTTACCTGACAATATATTTTTTAAAATTTATCACATAGATTGTTATCTTATTTGTGACAAAATGGCTTATCAGTTATTGCTTTGTAATAATTTTAAGCTGCACCTGAATGAATTTTACTTCTTGTCCCCCCTCTAGTGTGTCCCATGTGCTACCACTACAACAACCTTCTGGACAATATGTAGGAATTATTTATCCATAATTTTAATTGTTGAACAGAGTACATTATTATATAAAGTTCTGCAGAGTCTATAAGAGAACGTTACTGATAAAACTACTAAATAATCTATTACATTTAAGAGGAAATTGCACTTAGAAGGAAGGAGAATCAATTATGAGGAAAACAATTGGTAAAATCATTGTTTTTGTTTTGTTTTGTTTTGTTTTGTTTCGTTTGAGATGGAGTCTCACTCTGTCACCCAGGCTGGAGTGCAGTGGTGTGATCTCGGCTCACTGCAACCTCTGCTTCTCGAGTTCAAGTGATTCTCCAGCCTCAGCCACCCAGGTAGCTAGGACTACAGATACCTGCCAGAGATGGCATTTCACAATATTGGTCAGGCTGGTCTCAAACTCCCGACCTTGTGATCCACTCACCTCGGCCTCCCAAAGTGCTGGGATTATAGGCATGAGCGACCACACGCAGCCTAAAATCATTAAAAAAAAAAAAAAAAAAAAACCCAACTGGCTATGTGGTAGTGCAGAAAAACAAGGAGAAACTAGAGAATAATAATCTGGTAGATGGGTGGAAAAGATTGGGAGGTAATAAATTTAATTGCCCTAAAATTCTTTTTTTTTTTTCATGATTAAAAGAGAAGTAACCTAAATTATTTCTATTAAAATTATTAAAATTGGATACTTAGTTTTCAAAGCATAAATCAAAAATTGTAAATAAAGGAAATCTCTCTCAAAATCAATCTAGTAGAAAACAGAAAATTGGTGAAAGAAGCACAGGAAAAGTATAGTAACTGAATATTACTGTTGAAGGGTTAGGGTGCTTTTTCTGAGAACATAAACTACCAATATCTCAGACCTAAATTTGAAATAATGTTGCAAGATGATAAGAAGTTAAAGACATTTTACACAATGGAATCATGGTCAAATCATTAATAGTGCCTCAATTTCTAAACTATTTAGTAGTTTTTTGTTATCAAGGGTTGTGAAGTCAGAGACTGAAAATCTTTGAGTCTCAGTTTTTTATTTGTAAAATGCGAGGATAACTGCTTCATAATATTGTTGAGAACTGGGTTACATCCTGTATATGATGGTGACCTTACACATAGGAGGGATTCCACAATTGATGTTAACTATTACTTTTTTTTTCTAAGATTTCAATATCTTTAAATAAAGAGATTCAATTTTTAAGAATAAAATTATGTTCTGAAATACATCATATATGAATAATTTATTTTCTTTCTTTGTAAAATAAAATGTTTGATCTACATAGTAATAGCTTTTAATTTTCTCAACACATGGAATGTCTACACTTAACATTACTATGAGAGAAAACAGTGATAGGTAAATCACAGAATTAATCCCCTTGACAGATGCATAGGATTTTCGTGGAGAAAGACGGCAAGACACCAGCTCAGGAGCAGTAGTGGAATGATGATGCTTCTGTTTTATGGTTGGCAGACTCTGCCTCCTGGTGGCTTATTTCTTACATTGGTTTGTCATTTTTCACCATGAGTTCATCATGAGCAGGAGGTTGTGTGTTTAAGTTATCCATTTGTCACTATAGGGCTTCAGGTTCCACCCGAAAGATCCAAGGGTCCCACATTTGTTTTAATACTAATTTCTTAGCTCATCATGTCTTCATTATGCAATAATATACATTTGGGACCGGGCTCGGTGGCTCATGCCTGTAATCCCAGCACTTTGGGAGGCTGAGGCAGGCAGATCACCTGAGGTCAGGAATTCGAGACCAGCCTGACCAACATGGAGAAACCCCATCTCTATTAAAAATGCAACATTAGCTGGGTGTGATGGTACATGCCTGTGATCCCAGCTACTCGGGAGGCTGAGGCAGGAGAATTGCTGGAACCTGGGAGGCGGAGGTTGCAGTGAGAGGAGATTGTGCCACTGCACTCCAGCCTGGGCAACAAGAGTGAAACTCCACCTCAAAAAAA
>NW_012101249.1:375244-403151 GCF_000951045.1 Mandrillus leucophaeus
CACACACACACACACACACACACACACACACACACACACGGATTCCCCACTGAGTCACTGTACACATTTGGGTTTTCTAATTATATCCGAGATGTTTCAGCCCCCATACAAGACTCCTGTCAGGTGACAAACTACTCTTTTCCTTGCTGGTTGATGGGGTTTTTCTAGTATCCCTTCAATTGATTAAGCAGTTTAATTGATGCAGGCTAAAAGCTCATTGCCGTCATTTAAGAAAGTAAGTAATATTATAAACTTTTATTTATTTGTTTGAGATGGAGTTTCACTCTTTCACCCAGACTGGAGTGCAATGGCGCAATTTCGGTGCACTGCAACCTCCGCCCCACGAGTTCAAGTGATTCTCCCACCTCAGCCTGCCGAGTAGCTGGGACTACAGGCACCTGCCACCACACCCGGCTCATTTTTGTATTTTTAGTAGAGATGGGCTTTCACCATGTTGGCCAGGCTGGTCTCGAACTCCTAACCTCAAGTGATCCACTCACCTCGGCCTCCCAAAGTGCTGGGATTGCAGGTGTGAGCCACTGCACCCGGCCATAAACTTCTTAATACATTGCGTGTTATACAATTTACTTAAGTAATGATCAATGTAAAGATATAAAAAAAACCTTAAGTGTGCAGTCAGTTGTCCCACAAGGCTTATACTTTAATTTTTTAACAGCTTACACATTTAATCAGAAAGTTTTGGCAGCTGCAACATTGTTTTTACATCCGTTAACTTAATTCAGCTCTATAATTAAAATTTTCTCTTACCAAGCTCCAAATCACTGCTATGCTTAAATAATTCTAGGAAAATACTAGTGTCCCTTGGTTGTTTGCCTGCTAAATGTTGGGTAATGGCTGTGTGTGGAATTAGTAAACCTTTGAGTCCTATACCTCGACAGCTAGTCTGGGGTGATGGTTAAGTGCTTGGATCTTGGAACTGGACTGTCTGGAGTTGTACTCCAGTTCAACCACTTACTAACATTAAAAAGTTAATGAGTTCTCTGTAACTTAGTTATCTGATCTGCATAAAGTATGATCACAGTAGCTTTTTTGCACTTATTATGCACATTAAATGAGATCATGTAGTTAAAAGAGTGCTTAGTTCATAGGAAGAGATGAATAAGACCTAGGTACCACTAATTGTTCCATTAAGCAAACATTTATTAATTGCCTATTATGAGCTAGGTTGTGTTTGGATAATATTGGTATTAGCTCCAGGGAAATGCTAGCTGCCGCTGCTGGTGGTGGTGGTTTTTGTAACTAAGCATATGTCTTCACAAACCCAACTATTTTAGTCTGTGTTCTTCATCTCTTTACCCAGCTGACCTAAAAAAGGCAACCTCATGGAGTCTAAACAATATCTTCTCAAAAGTCTGAATTTTGTATTTTCTGGATTGGGTCACACATTATTGTGGACAATTGCTACATAATATTTTAAAACCATTCGTCCACTTACTGCTGCCTAAGAGAATGGCCTGATATTTAAAGTCTTCTCATTCAAAAAGTCTCAGATTTGATATTATATTAATCCTGTGTTTGTTGAAAATATTTTTCTGAAAAAGAAATTATAGCACATTTACCAAAAATTCCCAATTAAGAGTGAATAAAATGGAAAAATCCACATGGTCATATATCTTATCAAGATGGACTATATTACTAGGCAACATTTATGTCAAAAAGATTCATTTATGTTCTTGTACACAAATTCAGCTTTTGACATAGTAGATGTCTAAATCTATATATTCTGCATTATCCCATAAGCTAAATGGAATTTCTAGAACATTAATTAATCATCTATTTTCTGCTACCATGCAACATCTATTCTTGACTCTTCCTAGATTAAAGTAGGTCCTCACTAAACACTTGTTAAAGAAAAAAAAAAGGAAGGAAGAATGGATGGGAAGGGAAAGAGGAGGGAGGGAAGAAGGAAGCAAAAAGGAGGGGAGGGAACAAGGAGGGAAGTTGTTCACTAGCTTCTGTCTAGTTCTACTTTCCTAGCGTCCATTATCAAGGTTATTCCCTGAAGTGTACAATGTTCACACTTAACTGAAAGATTTAATTTAGATTTTCAGAGGTCAAGACCTAGGCTTGTACTATGCAAGTTTTTTGGTTTGAAATGCCTGACTACAGCTTCATTCCAGAGTGCAAATTATTTCACCTATACTTTCTAAGTAGTGAGAAAAATGACTGTTTTCTAGACTTGAGGTTCATGAAGATTGCCTTAAGGTTCATTTAGAGTGGTTTGTAATGAGGTGAAAAAAAATCTATACTAAACTTATCATACTAAATCTAGCTTAAATCTACAACCTTGACATTGGATAATACAGGCAATATGAAAAACAGAAAGCACAAATATAACACATTTGGAAAATGTTTAAGAATTGCTTAAATGAGGGTAAAACTGACAAAAAACTATAAGCAGTCATGGATGTTATCCATGTATTAATTAGACATGGCTTGGAATAGACACAAAGCAAGCTACTAATTAACCAAAATCTGAAATGTCAATGGCTAAGATTATTTTGTTGCCCATTTTGTGATGATATTGTGGACTACAGAGTTTACAGATCTAAATACGTCATGATCACCATATATTATATGCATCAAAATATCACTATGCACTGCATGCATATGCATTATTATTTTTCAACTAAAATTAAGTTAAATTAAAAATTAAAAAAGAAGATGGAGATATTTTCACATTGTGCAAATTGGAAGTAAATTTTAGCTGTATGTAAACTAAATGAAACTAAACCACCACTAGAATTTAAATTTAACACAATTATTTTTAATTAAAGTTCTTATTGTGAGATAACTATGAATTCACATGAAGTTTTAAGAAATAATATGGAGCAATCTCAAAATACCCTTTATCCAGTTCCCCCATTGGTAACATCTTTCAAAACTAGAGTACAATATCATAACTAGGATATTGACACAAATACAGTGAAGATACAAAACATCTCCATTACCACAAGGATTGATAATATTCTTCATGTTGCTCTCTAATAGCTGTACCCACTTTTCTCCTATCCCATTTCCCTCCTTAACTTTTTGCAATCCCTAATATGTTATCCATTTATTTTTATTTTATTTATTTATTTTAAAGACGGGTCTCACTCTGTTGCCCAAGCTAGAGTGTTTTGGTATGATCATAGCTCACTGCAGCTTTGATCTCCTGAGTCCAAGTGGTCTTCCTGCTCCAGCTTTCCGAAGCACTGAGAGTACAGGGGTAAGCCACTGAACTCACCTAGCCTGTTATCCATTTTTAAAGGAATTTGGTCATTTCAAAAATGTCATATGAATGGAATAAAAAAATTAGTCACTTTTTGGAATCCTCATCTTTCACTCAATCTGATTCTCTGGTGACTCATCCAGGTTGTTGCATGCATCAATAGTTTGCTTCTCTTCATTGCTGGGTGGTATTCTAGGGTATGGATGTGCCACAGTTTATTCAACCATTCACTCAACTGAAGGCCATCTGAGTTGTTTCTAGAAATTGGCTATTGCAAAGAATGTTGTTTCTAGATAACGGCTAGTACAGTTAACAGAATGCTGTTATAAACATCTGTGTACAGGTTTTCACTTGAACATAACTCTTCATTTCTCTGGGATAAACAACTATGAGTGCAACTGCTGGATTATATGGTAGTTGCATGTTCAGTTTTTGGTTTGTTTTTAAGAAACTGCCAAACCCTTCGTTACAGAGTTTCTATACCATTTTATATTCTCAGCAGCAATGTATAATGATTCAGTATCTCTTTATCGTCCCAAGCATTTGGTATTGATGTTATTATCAGTTTTTTTCACTATTCTGGTCAGCGTGTAGTGATATTGCACTGTGGATTTACCTTGTATTTCCCTAATGGTTACTGATGTTGAAAACCTCTTCGTGTTTTTGTTTTGCCATCTGTATATTCTCTTCAGTGAAATGTTTATGTTTTTTGCCCATTTTCTAATTGGACTGTTTAATTTTTTTGTTAATGCATTTCACTGATGTATGATTTTCATTGTTTGACTATATCGCCCATTATCTATTCATTGGAAGGACAGAATATATTATTCCTTTAAAATACTCAAAGGAGAGTCAAGCATGAAGTCAAGGATCAAGGCTGGGAACTAGAATGTGCTTATGAAGAGAAACCATGTGTGAAGTTTGATATTTATCTTTCCTTTCGTGTTGAAACTGGCCCAATTTTCCAACAAGTCAGATGCCCATAGAACTGAAGATTGAGAAGCCTACAGTTTCATCTACAGATGCACCTGCTGCCTCTGACCAATTCCTATTCCTTACCCTTCCTTAATTCCTGTTTTCCTTCACGTGGTTACCATGAGACACTAGACCCTTCATTCAAGCATTTGCTGCCTGTTGAACAACTTTTCTTCCTTTCCTTTCCTTTTTTCCTTCCCATCTATAAAAATCCTTTAGTTGGGGAGGAGGAATGGAGTTGAGATTTGGCTATCATCTCCCTGGCTGACATTATCTGTAATATAATAAAGCCTTCTTCCCGGGCAATACTCATTGTCTCAGTGATAGACTGAATCCATGGTGTTTGGTAACAGTGGTATGGAGACACCCATTTTCAGGGTTTTTCAAAACTCTCTGCTTTGAACATTTTTGCTTATACCTCTTGGACACACAGATAAATATTTTTTCTAGAGAACATACAAAGGAAGAATATGGCTATGTAATAGGATAGTATGTGCAGCTTCAATTTTACTTACTACTGCCAAATTGTTATTATTTTACCAATTTATACTCCTGCCAAGAGTATACTAAATTTTTAATTGTTTGTTCCACATCCATAGGAATCCTTGGTATCAGCTTTTTAACCCCGCTTTTGCTCAACATTTGGGTATTTAGGCTTTATTTGCATTTTCCTGATCACTACAGTGGCAGGGCATCTTTTTATAGGTTTATTAGTTGCCTTTTCTATTTCCTCTTAGGTGTGATACCTATGTATGTCTTTTGTCAATTTGCCTATGCTAAAGCAATTAGAAGTTCTTTAATTTTTATTATTATTATTATTAAGAAACAGGGCTTACTCTGTTGCCCAGACTGGAGTGCAGTGACACAATCACAGCTCACTGTAGCCTTCAACTCCTGGGCTGCAGTGAGCCTCCTATCTCAGCGTCCTGGGTTGTTGGGACTACAGGTGCACACCACCACATCTGACTATTGATTTTTATTTTTTGTAAAGATAGGGTCTCACTATGTTTCCCAAAGTGGTCTTGAACTCCTGGCTAAAAGGCATCCTTCTGCCTCAGCTTCCCAAAGTGCTGGGATTACAGCTGTGAGTCACCATGCCTGGCCAGGGGTTATTTATAGAGGCAGTAGTATATGGTGGTTACAAGCACAGGTACTGAAGCTTAAATCTTGGGATTTGATCCATGCTCATAAAAGCCAGATTCCAGAATTGGGGAGTGGGGAGTAGAGTCAAGACAAAAGGCGAATTCATCAGGAAGACAGACCCCGCCTCATTTAAGACAGGAAGCAGCACATGTGTTTGGTGGTAGAAGGTATATACAAGGGTTCTATATGAAAAACTAAAACAAAAATCTGATATCATATTAATCATCAGATTATCCTATTTTGTGCTTTTATGGAGAAGTTGGCCCTCTAATAACAAGTGAGGGTACTGTATTTTTTCTCACTATAGACCTACTAAGTGAGTTGTACATGGCACTGTCATGTTAATGCTCTTCTGTCTGTGAGATATTATTTGAACATTCATCATGTACAAGAACAGCATAATTTTTAAAAATAGAATATGTCAACAGATCTCAATGCCCTTCCTTTGCTTTAAAAACAAACATTTTAGTTTTCCTTGGATATTTATTTGTCATGAATAACTCACCCGCTGACAACATTCTCCCTTTCTAACATTACCTCCTAAATGACAGACACCCTTAGCCAGGTTATGGGAGGCAAACAATAACAGCTTGTGCTCTAAGCTTACCACCTGACGGGATCTCATCGAGGCCCAGCTATCAGTGAACACAGGCACGAAGTTTAACGAACACCCATCCAACCAGACAACGTGTGAGACCAAATACATAGAATGAATTCTGGCCACAAGTGAAAGGGCATTTAATGGAAATACAATGAAAACTCCTGCTCAGAAAAGTAATAGATGGCACAGTTTTAGAGGATACAGATATTAATGCAGTCTATTTTAACAACACAACTAAACAAATATTCTGAATTTTACTTTTTCTCCCTTTCCTATGCTTACATTTCATGAAGGATTAATTGAAAACTTTACCTAAAGTGTGTTAAATGCTTTATAGTTTCCAAAGTACTCTTTCATTCATTGTTATAGTATTTGGTGGCCCTGAAAACAATTTGCAACTCATTATAATCATTATTTCTTACATGTAAAGAAAGTGGCTTATGGATTCTAAGTAGTTTGCCCAAGATCATGAGTAGTAAGTGGCAGAGTTGACATTCAAATCCAGGTCTGTCTCCAGCTACATGGCCAGTGATCTTTTGTCACGTCTAGGAGCCCACTGTGAAATTCTCTTGGCTAAATACCTCATACTTCAGGAAATAAACTCAATAGGTCACAGGGTCTTCATTGCTCCAACAAAAAGAAAAAAAAATGCATCCTAAGGCAAAAGTAATCCCTATGTTTAGTGAGTGGTGTTACCTGAAATTGGAGTCTGTGTATGCATTGGAAGAATAGAACATGTGGTTCCTTTAATAGATTCAAAGGAGGGTCAACATTGATGCAAAGGAATGAGTCTAGGAACTAGGATATTTGTATGGAGAGAATCTCTGTATGAAAGTTTTGAGATCTGATTTTCCTTTTGTACTCTCAGTACAGCCATATTCTGGGTTCTAAGATTCTAATTAGGATCAATGCTTCTGTAAAATCTATAACATGCAAATAAGCCATGTGTTGGTGTTTTTGTTTTGAATTGACGGATGGGACCAAAGAGAGATGTGGTTTTCCTCCCATTGAATCTTTGTTGTAAACAGTATGTTGATTGTAGCAGATGATCAAGTCAGGGGTCTCAGACTCTTAGGCAGCAACTAGAACAGAATAATCCATGGCCAAAACTATTGTTGGGAGTTGCAGGGAAAAGTACACAATGCTGAGAAGCAGCGCACAGTAAACAACTCTGTGGGAGATATAAAAATAAACTCAAAAATATAAGAGAATGGTTGGGACTTCAAAGAGGGAGAGGAGGTGACCCTTCTTGTTGAACGTAAATTTCCCGTAAAGGTAATAATTATGTTCATATTTCTCCTTCTACATTCTACCAGTAGTTTTAACTTCCTTGGTACAAAATAACAAAGAAGATGTTGAAGCATTCTTACCAAATTAAGAAATATTTAGAAAGTTGGGGTAATGTGTATATATGCAAAAGACCACCAACGCCTCATTCCAAATTTCGATTATTTTCACAAATTCTGCCTTTCAAAGGATTGATTTTTTGTTGTCATGAAAAACCTACTAAATAAAATGCTAGTTCTCTTGATGAATATACATAGGACATGCATTTTCATGGACTCATTCATAAGAAGTTATAAGGAAAAGCAACTAGTACATTTGCTTTCTCTTCTCTGTGCATAGCATTTCATATATTTTCAGAGCTCACCACATATGAGAAGATACAATGGATATATCGAGTGCTCTGTTATGTATAATGATTCTGATCCAGGGCGTTCACATTGAAGTTATTAAATTTAACAGAAATTTTCTGAAGTGCTAGTTTTTAAACAAATTATTTCAGACACAGAATTTTAAGTAATTTGCAGTATGTGTGTGCAAAATAAGTGAAGCGATATAAAACGATGACTTCCCCAGAGGTCTAGGAAAACAAAGTGACTCTATTATGGATATGTCAGTTATTTGCTACCATTGATTGTTTGCCTACTCAATGATCTGGCTATATTTACATTAACAAAATTTTCTAAAATATTTAACAGTGCTTAAGCTACTTAGAAAAAAAAACATATATTTGTGGCTTGAAAGTGTAGAGGAAAATAAGTGGAAGATTTTCAAGGGAGAAACATATATCAGAAACTTCTAATATGAAATAGAATATACTATGTCTTAGCCAAAGATAAATTATCTGTAGTCCCAGGTCAACACTCTGCCCTTAATCATTCTACAAGGCATAAAAAAAATTAAGTACTGAAATATCTGCTTGAAATTATTATATGAGTTTTTTTTCCTAATGATGTTTATTACTACATGGATAAAGTAATAATAAAAAAGCATAAGTGCATTCTGAAATCACTGCAAACCATCTATCTATAAAAATAAAACTGTTAACAATCTCCCTACATCTAAGGAAACATAGTAAATTGTAAAAGTTTTACTTATATGCTCCCATTATATTTTGTGTTCAAATGGAAAAACAAAATAAAAAGTATTTTTTTCTCTAAGCTTGACTATATTTTTAATTTATCTTCTGCTTAGACATTTTTTAAAAACCTCACGAGAAACAAAATTGCTTAGTAAAGAGCTTAACGCCATTTGAAGTATTATTTTATGCTTTTCACAATACACTTTTTGTTATGTTTTATATTCTTTTGACTACCAAGAAAATTCAGCTCTGATTCTAATGAAGCCAACAAAGTAATTAATTTCAATGTTCTGCCTTATAATTTGGGGATTTTTCTGAAAAACAACTTAAAAGAAAACCCTAAAAAGACTAAAGAATATTCTCACCATTCTTTCATCATTCAGGAGCCATATGTACCTCTAACTTTGGTAAAATTTTATTTGCTGAATGACCCCCAGTGAAGTCAAAAAGAGTCAAGATAACTCATTAAAAATATGACCTGTAAAATCCTTAGGGCTCATGAATGCTGATGAAAAGAAATCCATGAATTCACATAAAAATATTATTTTACCCTTCTTTTTAACCTTAAGTCTCCATGTCACTTCAATTGCTAGCACTCAGAATAATGATCCCTCAGCTCATAAGTCTGAAGAACTAAGCATGCTTTCTTGCCACCAACAGGTGAGCATAAAAGACAAAGCAATCATCAATGATTATATGTGGATATATTAAATGGCACATTGTGAATGGAAAATAAAATGTATCAGCATTTGTAACCCGTAACAAAGTCCTCAATGAGTCATTCATGGAATTTTTAATGGCAAAACCCTAATACATATGGTCTAATCCATAAAGTAAATTCATAACCATATGGTCTAGTTTATAAAAAGAATAGTAATTCGTCCAAGTCCATTTTTAATAACTTCTATTTTTTATTCATGAAGGCATAATACTCACCACAACATGATATAAGGGTTTTAAATCACGACTACAAAACTAGTCTTTTTTTTGGAAAACATAATTTCTTTTTAGACTGCATAGATAATTCCATCATCAGCTCCCAATTTCCCCCAAATCTTCCACTTTGTAAATTATTACTATAGCTTCACATATTTTTCTCCCTGTTCATAGTTAAGCTTCTTTAAGCACTATAAATGTCTTATTTTTTCTAACATTATATGAGTCTACAATGAGCCATTTATTATGGAGGACACAAAACTAAATTGTACCTACATCTGACTCTCAAGATAATGGTAGTAAGTGACAAGATGCAGAAGGGAAAATATTCAATCTGGGTCTAGAAAGATGTTCAGGATTTGGTTATGTCAAAATCTACATGTGTGTGTTGGCGGGGGAAGGATGGAGAGGAGACAAACATTCCAAATGTAGAAAAAGACATGGATTTAACAAAGGCACAGATAAGAAAAAGGCATAAATAAGAGCATGGAAGACACATGTGTATTAATAATATGTAGTTACCCTGGCTTATTAAGAAAGATTGTAAGGGAATAGCTTTTTTATTTTATTCATGTTTTTTGAGATGGGGTATATTAGTCTGTTCTCATGCTGCTAATAAAGACATACCGATGAGTGGGTAATTTATAAAGGAAAGAAGTTTAATTGACTCACAGTTCCACATGGCTGGGGAGGCCTCAGAGTCATGGCTGAAGACAAGTGAGGAGCAAAGTCATGTTTTACATGGTAGGAGGCAGGAGAGCTTGTACTCCCACTTATAAAACCATCGGATCTCCTGAGACTTATTCACTACCGCAAGAACAGTACAGGAGAAATCGTCCTCATGATTCAATTATCTCCAGCTGGCCCTGTTGTTGACACATGGGTATTATTACAATTCAAGGTGAGATTTGGGCGGGAAACAGCCAAACCATATCATGGGGTCTCGCTATGTTGTCCATGATGGTCTCAATCTCTGGGACTCAAGTTTAGTGATTGTGTTAAGTTTGACAACTTGCTCTCTGCAAAGGTGAAGAACGATGGCCTTCCCAGAAGAAAGAGGGTTCTTAGAGACTGAAAGATGGGACTTGGAGAAAAAGTAGACGGTACAACACTCATTCTTAAGAGGGGCCAATATTGCCCCAAAGGGACAAAAATTGGTTCTAGGGGGAGCAGAATTTTAGGTATCAAACAGTTTGTGGCTTTCCAAAGCTCAGTGTTATACATGCAAGTCTCATTCTTCAAAATTTATTTATTCTTGTTGGGTTTATGCAAGTATCATGTTTTCTTAAGTATAAACATGAGTGGTATTGGAGTTCTCCAAAATTACATGAAAAGTGCACAAGACAAATGCTACAAAGTGTTGGCAAATAGATTGTTTTGATTAAATAACTCTCTTCTGATTGTTTGATCAATCTTAAAGTCGTATCACTAGAGGTGGCCAGCGTGTGCCTGTTGGCTGCCACTGACTGTTGTGTTAATGCTGTTTATGCTTGATTCTCGATGATCTTGTGCGAACTTGAGTTATAAGAATTAAATTAAACATTTATATTTTCTTAATTCTACAAAAGTTATTTTATCTGTCATCATGTCCATTTCTACAAAGAAAATAATGTCAATGTCTGAATGAATATCTAGCAACTAAGTTGAAATTTGTTTTCTCATATCAAGAAAAAATTAAAAGTTAAGGTCATTCAAATAATATTCAAGGATTTCATTTTTCAATTATTTTTCTTCTGCCGTTCCAAAAGCAGTTTTGGATTAATTTTCAATTTGATTACTTCCTATTATTTGTGTTTATACAAACTGCTAACTTGCATATGTAATTTGGTACATCATAACTTATTTAATTTAAATACATTACATTAGAAGTTACCCAAAAGAAATGATTACAAAGTTAAGTTAAAGCTAAATATAAGTTAATAAGTCAGAAATAATTGAAAATTACAGAAACAATGAAAGCAGTGCTATGTTAAATGACACAAATAGAATCACAGTATCAGATATGCAAATGTATGATGTAGACTGTAGAGCGTAGAATAAATGCTTGTTTTTATTGTCATTAACATCATATCCTTAATTACTATCCAATAATTAGTGAATTCAGGGTCCACTCAATACATCCCAAGCTTCTCTTCCTCTGTGTATTCTCTCATTTGAAATAATGTTCTCCTTTCTTTCTTCTTTTTTATTTATTTTTATTTATTTATTTATTTTTATTTTTGAGACAGAGTCTCCCTCTGTCACCCAGGCTGGAGTGTAGTGGCGCAATCTTGGCTCATTGCAACCTCCACCTTTTGGGTTCAAGTGATTCTCCTGCCTCAGCCTCCCAAGTAACTAGGATTACAGGAACATGTCACCATGCCTGGCTAATTTTTGAATTTTTAGTAGAGATGGGGTTTCACCATGTTCGCCAGGCTGGTCTCAAACTTCTGACTTCAAGTGATCTGCCTGCCTTGGCCTACAAAAGTGCTGGGATTATAGGCGTGAGCTACCACACCTAGCCTCTTGCTTCTATTTATCCAAATTCTACTTATCTTTCAAAATCCAATTTAATTTTTTTATTTCTTCTAAACACTTTCAGCCTATAAATACTTCAGTAGCTTTTTAATTCTTAGAATATTGAATTATTCCGTAGAGTTGGCATTTATGTACTGCTTGTACATTCAATCTTTCATTCAATTAAAAAATATGTGTTTAATACCTACTATGTGCAAGGCACTATGCTACTCGCTACACACAGGATAGTAAACAAGGTAGATGAGGTCCGCATCATGAAACTTCCCTAGTCACTGGAGAAGAGAACTTTTCACTACTCAGTCATCAAGCAGTGTGGCAGTGCCAGGAGACAAAGACTTAATCACATGGGAACACAGCGCCACTTAATTCAAACCCATTCCATGAACCTCAGAGAGGTTCCAGTGCCAAGAATGTAGCACGTGAAGTCATAAACCACCTTTTCAGGAAAAGGATGACTTCCGAAGGAGGAGAATTAAATACTGAAGGACATTCAGGGTCCAATGAGAAGCTCTTACAACTTCTGATAGAAAGAATTCGTGCCATACCATTGCTTTTTGCCAGCAGTTAAGCCTACTTTAAACTCACAAGCTCCATGAGACCAGAGTGTATTTAGGAAAAGCTCACTAACTATCTGTTTAAATTGCAATGAATGAAAGCAAGGGTGAAAAAAACTGGGATGGAGCTGGAAACTCAGTACTTGCAGAAGAAAGTTGCAATCCTAAATTAAAGGAATTGTTAGTTACAAATAGTCTAAGTTGGGCATAGTATATCCCAAACTGCTCAGCTTTTTTGTTGTTGTTGTTTATATCTTTCATATAATACTATCCACAGTGGGAGAACCATAGCAGAATTTACCAATGAGCTTTATTGTCACAACAGATTATCAGAAAATATTCCTGACTTCTTTAGAAGATGTAAAGAAATACACTAATCTAGAAAAATGTAAGTTTGTCTAAACATTTCTTCATTTGTTAAAAAAAAGTTTAAATCATTTATTTTAATAAAAATTCCCTCAAAGATTACAAATGCTATTGTTTTGTACATTCATTTCTTACAGAGATAAAATATGTAAGATTATTGCCATTTTAATTGCTTATTTTATCGATGCATACGAAAGTGAATCACAAGGGTTTTCTCTGTATTCCAACTCTGTGATTTATAATTGGTAAAAATGGACTGCCAAACTTATAGCAGCATCTGAGTCAGAAATGTGATTCAGTTAGAACAATCAGGCCACTGATAAGCAATTCTACCCTACTTTGGTTGCAGCACGTATTGAAAACTGTAGAAAATGAAGAGCAGGCATTAACAATTAATTAAGAACTTATGAGTTCTACAAAGAGTTACTATCATGTGCTGAAAACTGTTACAATTTTTCAAGCAATGCCATGTGCTGAAAACTGTTAGAATTTTTCAAGCAATGCCCTAGAAAAATGAGAAGAGAAAAAAAAGAAATGTTTCACCATGAAAAATTTGTTTGAAATAATCCAAATTCAAATACTCTCAGTAAATAAGCAGAAGTTAAATTGAAATTAACTGGCTCTCAGGACTCCTACACAGACCAGTTGTGTGTACAGCAATTGTACCTACAAAGTTTCTGTGGGCAAATGGACAGTACCATGTGAAGCCACTGGCCTATTATATTTTAAACCAGACAAGCCACAATATTGCTTTTCTTCTCTTCCTTCTCTCAGATCTTATAATAGCTAAGATGACAATGTCTATGACTACTTATGACATTTGGAGAGGCACTCTCGAGTCCGGGTGACAAATCTCTCACTATATTAATCCATGAGCAGCCAGTTTGGAAGTTGCTGACTCTACCTGGCTGCAGGCCTGATGCCTAGTTGGCTGAAATAGCTCTTTGCTGTGGCAGCATTTAAACTCATTTATACTTTGTCTGCTCTAAACTTGGCTCAGATAGAATGCTATCTTCAGTGACTTAATGGATCTCAAATGTTAGAAGCTGGAATTGCTTTTTCATATAAGAAATTCCTCCACAGACAAGCACACTCATATTTCTTAATAAATAAATGTAAACACTGAACACATAAGATAGATGTCCTCATAAAACTGAAAATTCTTCAGGCTTCTTAGAAACAGAATATTAATTTTCAAGAGAGTTATAACATGGATGGAGGAAATACATCTTTATTTTCACAAACTTCAACTAAAGTTTTGGTATTTTCTTCATATTGTGAATACAGGCAACAGATCACAGGTACTAGTAGTACCTGTGACTTTCTCACCAATAGTAATAGTAGATATTTTAATATCCCATTATAATACTTTGGCTATCTCAAAAGTATCATTTATGTTTATCACTCCTTTAAAATAATGGTAGTTACTTCTTCCTCCATAAATCTTGTTTAACATATATTCACAAAGTCACTATTACAGATTTTTTAAAAATATTTTAATAATTGGTATTACTTTGTTTCTAATTCATTCTTTCCTAACCAACATTAAAATGCAGCTATTCCTACAAAACTACGAAAAGAAAATATTGAAGAAATGCTTCATGACATCAGAACGGACAAAGATTTTTTTGGATAAGACCTCAAATTCACAGGCAACAAAAGAAAAAATAGACAAATGAGATTGCATCAAACTACAAAGCTTCTGCACAACAAATGAAACAATCAACAGAATGAAGAGACAATCTACAGAATGGTATAAAATATTGCAAACTATTCATCCAACAAAGGGATAATATCCAGAATAAATAAGGAGCTCAAAAAATTAAATAGTCAAAAAAGCAAATAATCTGATTAAACAATGGGCAAAAGACCTTAATATACATGTCTTAAATGAGGACACATACATGGCCAAGAGATATATGAGAAAAAAATGCTCAGCATCACTAATCTTCAGGGAAATACAAATCAAAACCATGATGGATATCACCTCATGCCTGTTAGAATGGCTATTATCAAAAGGACGAAAGATAAAGAAGTGTTAGCAAGGTTGTGGAACTTGGATAAGACCTCAAATTCACAGACAACACAAGCAAAAATTGTATAACAAGTGTTTTACACCCAGTAACACTGTCCCCTTGCACACTGCTAGTGGGATTATAAATTAGTATAGCCATTATGGAAAACAGTATGTTGGTTCCCCAAAAAAAAAAAAAAAAAAAATTCAAACAGAGCTACCATATAATCTACCAAACCCACTACTGGGTGTATATCCAAAGGAAATGAAATCAATAGGTTGAGATATCTGTCCTCTCATGTTTATTGTAGCACTATTCACAATAGCCAAGATATGGAATCAACTTCAGTGTCCAAAAATGAATAAATGGATAAAGAAATGGCGTCTACATATACAATGGAATATTACTCATCCATTAAAAAAATGAAATCCTGTTATTTGCAGTAACATTGATAAAGCTGGAGGAAATTATGTTAAGTGAAATACACCAGGTACAGAAAGACAGACACCTCATGATCTCATTCATATGCAGGACCTAAAAACTTTTATCTCATAGAAGCAAGGAGCAGAATAGTAGTTACCAGAGAATGCGGAGGGGACAGGGGAGGTGAAGATGGGGAGAGATTGGTGGAGTATGAAGTTACAGTTAGTAGGAATAAGTTCTGGTGTTTCTTGGCACAGTAAGATGAATATAATTAAAAATAATGTACATTTCAAAATAGCTAGCAGAGAGGATTTTCACTGATCTTACCACAAAGAAATGACAGATACCTGAGGTTATAGATGTGCTAACTACCCTGATTTGATCATTATACAATGAATACATGTATCAAAACATCACACTGTACCCCATAAATATGTGCAATTATTATGTGTCAATTAAAAATAATTTAAAAAATAAAATGCAGCTGTATTAAACATGATTTTAAAATGTCTGAGTTATATTAAATATGATAAGGAATAATTTAGATAAACGCAATAACTGTTACTAGAAGCTGGCAAACTAAGTTAAAAAAAATAAAACTGCTGAAGTTGATGAACACAAAGTAGTCACCTCTCCTCTCTAATATGTGTGGAATACATCTATAGATTTATTAATATGTAGAGACAGAAATTTCTGATTTGTATGACTTCAGAGCCACTGAAAAACTCTGAGGGACAGTAACCTCTCTGACTCCTGAGTATTAGAATATTTTAAATTCTAATAGTAGAAGTTGAGTATTGCAGTTAAGAGCATGAATATTGAAGTTAGAATTGTTTTTTAATCCTGATTATTCAACGTACTGTTTGTATGACCTGGGTCTTAATTTTGTGGTCTGTAAAATTAGAAAACAAAATATCTTCCTTGCCATCTTATTTTGAAGATTAAATGGATTCATACAGTTGGAAGACATCACATGATACAGAAAAAAATGAGACCAGGCCTGTTGGCTCACGAATGTAATCTGGCACTTTAGAAGGCCGAGGCGGGAGAATCACGAGGTCAGGAGTTCGAGAGCAGCCTGAGCAACATGGTGAACCCCCTGTCTCTACTAGAAACACAAAAATTAGCCAGGCGTGGTGGCATGCACCTGTATTCCCAGCTACTCAGGAGGCTGAGGTGGGAGAATCGCTTGAACCAGGGAGGAGGTGGAGGTTGCAGTGACCCGAGATTGCATCACTGCACCCCAGCTGGGGTGACAGAGCTAGACTCTGTGAAAAGAAGAGAAGAGAAGAGAAGAGAAGGAAAAGAAAGGGAAAGAAAGGTAAGGGAAGGATGGAAGGTTGGAAGGGGGAGAGAGAGAGAGGGCAGGAGGGAGGGAAAGAAAGGGAAAGGGAAGAGGAATTAGTCAATATTTGGACTGCACACAAGAGTAGCAGCGCTAGTGGGAGTAGAAATAGAAACATAATGGCAACAATCATAGTGATAATGTCATTCTTTAGAGCTGACTATATACTTCTCTGTAAAGCAAAAACTCCTGGGCTCCTGGGATAAATTAAACTAAGGTGTTAGCATCCTAATGGACATCTTTTCTTCATGACAGAAGAGATTCCAGTGGAACTAGCTTCGTAGGAGTCCTACCTGGAAATAGTAGAGACACTGAAAGGTAAAGAACATGGGAACAGAAGAAGTTTAAAAGGAAAATCTCACATATTTAAAAATATGCCTGGAATAATTATTGCCATGTTCTCTAAGACGATATAAAGAAATATTTATTTTCTATAACTAGAGTATTGTGATGTGGCAACTAACTAAACTCTGGGTGTGTTGATATCTTGCGTGGTTATACCTTAGTGAAAAGAGAATAAATCTTAGGGCCCTAGAATCACTCAGCTAAAGGGAAAAGTACAGCTGGGAACTGCTTAGGGCAATTCTATCCAGTCATCCTTCTGCTCACTGAGATACATGCATATCCGATTGCCTCCCTTGGAAAGGCTAATCGGAAACTCAAAGGAATGCAACCATTTGTCTCTTATCTACTTATGACCTGGAAGCCCCCTCCCCACTTCGAGTAGTTCCCCTTTGCTTTGAGTTGTCCCACCTTTCTGGACCAAATCAATGCTCATCTTACATATGTTGATTGATGTCTCTTGTCTACCTAAAAATGTATGAAACCAAGTTGTGCTTGGACCACCTTGGGCACATGTAGTCAGGACCTCTGGAGGCTGTGTCATGGGCACATGTCCTTAACTTTGGTAAAATAAACTTCCCAAATTGACTGAAATCTGTCTCAGATACTCAGTGGTTCACACCTTAAAATGCAAAGATCAACTTTTCTCCAATTATTTGGCCAAGTACATTAGTACAATACAACAAAACTATGCAGATTACACTGCTAAGATACTGAAACAATTCTGAAAAAGCACTAAAAATGTAGTTTAATTGATTTATAGTCCAAAATCCACATGACAGTCTTGGAGAAGTCAAATTCCCTATCCAGATTCTATGTATCTTCTATATTATGTATACCTTTTTTCTGAAATAATGAATAAAATGCAAATAGTATACTCAAAATAGCATAAAATAGTCAGTAGCTTGTCAATATCAAAATAAATCTAATTCTGAAAACCTGTCTAATTACTACTCTAGTAAAGCAGTTATAGGATGAGTATCCCTAACCCTGCAATCCAAAATCTGAAATGCTCTAAAATCCAAAACTTTTAGAGGGTCAACATGATGCTCAAAGCAAAGGTTCACTGGAGCATTTCAAATTTTGGATTTTTGGACAAGGAATATTCAATCTGTGTTGTAAATCTTTTCAGATTAGGGCAGTGATGAGTATGCACGCAGAGGATGTGGTGGAGATGGGTTTGGATGGATGCAGAGAGCTTACCATGCTTACCATGAATTCAGTTGACCAAGGATCATTGCTCCCTAGACTAAGGTTAAAAGTGGACCCAGAACGGCCACAGTATTTTACTTAAAGAAAGCTAGCTTCTCTTTATCTGACATTTTCCACAGCCTCTTGAACAAAATATTTATTTCCCTATTACATATCAAAATCGTTAGATAAAATTTCTAGGAAGACAAGTAGAAGAGCCTTAAGTTAGAATTCAGAAAAACTGAATTCACATCCCGACTTTTTCCTTAAAATACCATGTGAGCTGAGGCAAGAAATATAAACTCTTACTCTTGCTTCCTTCATCTGTAAAATGAATAGCTGAGAGTAAGACCCCAACAACTCTAAAATTATCTGAACCACTAAGCAAGATAAAGCAATGAACTAATTTAATTATGATCTTTCAGCATAACTAGGTTGCTATATCAGGAGGGCTCTCCTGAAACACATTATTTTTCTCCACTTCTGGCTTGAATATATTATATTTTCTATCATGACTGCATAATGGATAGTCCTGAATGCCTTCAATTAAATATATTCAAATTCCCTAAAGCATGCAGTAATCTTGATTAAAATATCAACAGTTTATTACAGATGGAATAGTTCCAAAGGAAGATAATGCTCTTCAGATAGCAGGTGTTCTTGCATTTTATTCAAAAGGCTGATTGAAAAGACGAAAGGTCTTTTGTTTCTTGTAGAGGCTAGACAGATTTTACCCAAAGAAAACAAATTATCGAAAACAAAGTCCATTTCAATATTTCCCTCAAATTACTTTTAGTGTATTCATGTATACATATTACTCATCATTAATTAACCCTATCAGGGCCGGGCGCGGTGGCTCACGCCTGTAATCCCAGCACTTTGGGAGGCCGAGGCGGGTGAATCACGAGGTCAGGAGATTGAGACCATCCTAGCTTACACAGTGAAATTCCGTCTCTACTAAAAATACAAAAAAAAAAATTATCCAGGAGTGGTGGCGGGCGCTTGTAGTCCCAGCTACTCGGGAGGCTGAGGCAGGAGAATGGCACGAACCCGGGAGGCGGAGCTTGCAGTGAGCCGAGATCACGCCGCCACTGCACTCCAGCCTGGGTGACAGAGCGAGACTCTGTCTCAAAAAAAAAAAAAAAAAAAAACAACTTTAACCCCATCAGGAAACAAGTGACAACAGGTAAAACAGTGGGAGTAAAATTAAATATATTTGCAAAATGAGTTAACTTTCATCTTGTAAAATCCCTTTTCTACTCTTGAGTGCTTATTTTTTGTTTTAAATCTTACCTGGTCTGGAAGGTAATGCATTTAAATTTAATAAGAAATTTAATACTGAATATAAATGAGTTAAAAAGGAAAAATGAGAAATGTTAGCAAAAATAAGGATGGCATTTTAAAAATGAACTATTACAAAATTCAGAAAAAGATAGGGCCCAGTTATTTTTACTTAGATTAACATCCAGATCTCCTCCTTAGAAAGAGATAAACCAAACCAATTATGCAGACTTTCTAAACTTAATTTCAGAATACCTGAGTTCAAGTCATAGTCGATCGACTTACTAGTGACCTTGAGTTTATAACTTAGCCCATCTGAGCCTCTCTTGACTCACTCATAAAATGAAGGAGTGGAGTAACAGAGATTGTCATTGCTTCCCACAGGCTGAATCTCATCACACAGTGTTTGGCTTGGCTCAAGCAGAGCGTGAGAGCCAGTCATCCTACCTGGTAAACTCTCTGATCTCATACAAAACAGACTGTATTTAAAAAATTGTTATTCCTTCCAAAAAGTTAACTACATCCTTTTAAGGGTTATTTTTTTTTTCTCATTCGTAACTAAAGCAAACTTCAAGAAGAAGAGAAAATTAACATCAATTTCTCAATTTTTTGGATCCTCTTATTATTCACCCATTGCTTGATTAAAGACACAAAAACTACATTTGTTTCAGTTGCATCTCTCTAATGAAAAGTAACTCTCATGTAACCAAAGGCAAAAAAAGCAGAAATAGGTAATAGGTAATATGGTACTGCTTTTTACCAAATGTTCTCAAAAGCAATAGCTTTGCTTTATTGAAGTTTCTCTGAATTTACTTTTTTATTACAGGAGTCATTTAAGAATCATATATGGCCATTCTAAGAACCATGATTCATTTTTTTTTTCTAAAAATATATTCTATGCAATGTGTATAGATCTGGGTAAAAGGGGATCTTCATTTCAATATTAAAGTCAGTGTGGAACACTTGGGGCTTGGAGCTGGGAGTAAACAAATGAGTTCTGGACATAGACATACTTGGATTCACGTTCTCACTCTGTCCCTGACTGGGTATTTAGCTATAGGGTGGTAAAGTTATTTCTGTGACCCCTCTACCCCTTTAGTAAAATAAGGCTCCCATTATTTAACTCAGAGGGGTGTGCTAAGAATTCCATGAAATAACATAAGTAATGGTGTTCTATAAATGACATATTCATGTATGCATTGTTGTAGTTATCTATAATCAGTATTACCCTATATAAATGATGCTACTGGTAAATTATTGTTCAATGGCACATGCTTTTATATCTGATTCCATGTTCGTTTCTGATTTAGATGGCAGACTCTTCTTCAGGCTAGACTTGAATGTCACACATGTAAGGCACAATGGCCATCCCTTCGCAAGCGTTGTCCTAAATAAGGGTTGGCTCCAGCCCAGCCACAACCTCTGGGAGGCCATCACTTTTTTGCTTCATCCAGCAGACTCTTTTCTGAAGATCTGAGAGGGACACTTGGCACCTACAACTTCAGTGCCTTGCTCTCAAGACTTTACAATCAGTTTGTTGAACTAGAAAAATTTCTGATGAACAGTCAGTTAGTAGGAATCTTTCTGGAGCTGCAAGACACTCAGAAAAGGAACCACTGTGGGAGGCTGGGCAAATGTGGCCAAGGAAAGTTCTGCAAAAGGCCGAGTTTTCCTGATTGGGTGTGACTCCGTGTGGAGGGAAAAGATAGAAAACACAGAAGTGGGCCTACCTAAAAAAAGAGAGGGAGGGCCAAGTCAGAGGGAGCGCATGTGTATACTAGAACATTTTAAAAGATGAAGAGTAAAGAAAGAAATAATTCGGAGGCAGAATCCTTGCCTTTATTGGGTTTACTATCTAGCTAGGATGCTTTCAAAAGAATGAGCAAGGTAAAATCCAGCGTGATTCCACACAGAGACAGCCAAATAACTACTTTGTAATGCTGGTTGGAAACACATATCTTATTAATCACCAAGATGAAATGATTGCCCTAATATTCATGAATATAAAATCCAACTATATTATGAGAAATTTCTTCACAATCAACATGACTAATTAAATATAGGCATATACTTTTTAAGTGTGTGTATGTGTGTGTGTGTGTGTGTGTGTGTAGTAAGAAGATAGGCTTTTTAAAATGCTGTTAAATTTCCCTAAGAATCAATTAGAGGAACCACAGGAATTCTATTCCTTGGTAGGAAGACTAATATCACAAAATGGTTTAATATTACACTTTCTAGAAATATAAAGCTTGTCAGTATAACATAATTGAAATGTAAATACAACTGAGGCAAATAATAAAAGCAAAGCCCACAGAGCAGTACCAAATCTCTTACATGGTGCACACCATAGAATCAAGTATCACATTCCAAGAGTGCCAGTGAAGTCCTCTTACGAGAACTTTAAGTGCTATATGTTTGTAAGTTTCCATCTTTAAATATAAGAATGATTTGTTCTGGTTCTTGCAACATGTATTTTATTAGGCAGACTTTTCTGCATCATTATCGAAGAGTCTTAAGTTATAAAGTCAATTCTGGTTTCCGATGAAACATAAGACTCTGCAGACATAAACTGTTCAGAGGTAAAAGCTCTTTGGTATTCAGCTCAGGCATTTTCTATCAGTGCCAGGGCACTTAACCAAAGCTCATGTGTGAGGAAAAAAAAAAAAAAAAAAAAAGCAATGGTCTTCACGGCATGCTTTAAAGTAAGCTTTCTAGGAATTCCACCCAGATTCTTCAAACAAATACACACATACTTGTGCACGCACACATATATCTCCTTTCAGCTGCTGTTTTAACTCAGTAAAGAGTAAAGGTGTTTGACCAAGTCTCATTAATATTAATATTTACTATGTTATTTTGTTCCCTGAACACTGTCACTTTGTTATACTAAATTAAAGCTCTAGCAGAAACATCCAATTAATACTCAGGAAGAAAATGCATTACCGTGTCACAGTTAATAAGCAGTTCCGTGTAATCATACCTTGATCATTCTCCTGAGTAGTTCAGCCCTTTGCACAGTGTGCTTCAAACCAGAATGTCTATTATTAGTTCCCTTAATGATTGCTCATATGTGAGGAAAAATGGATAGCCGCTCTTCTTTCAGATACACAAATAATCTATTTTCTTTTATTGGAAAGGATAGGGAAGGAAACAACGAAATAGGAAGAAGAAATGTTCGTGTCTTAATTATTATTATATAAGGAGTCTCTAGGATTCAGTCATCATCACAGGATATGATGTTGAACTCAAAGCTGGTTCTCATGCCCCAGCTTACCAAACCCCATAGATCATTTCAGCCACAGGAAATGGCACCTTTGAAAAACAGGGGGCCTTCTCTAGCCAAGTCAACTCCCTCAGGCCACATGACACCTACAGAGAGGGGGCCAGGTGTGGTGGCTCACGCATGTAGTCCCAGCACTTCGAGAGGTTGAAGTGGGAGGATTGCTTGAGCCCAGGAATTGAGACAAGCCTGGGCAACATAGTGAGACCTGATCTCTACAAAGAATATAAAATTAGCCAGGCATGGTGGTGCGTGCCTGTAGCACCTAGCCAGGCATGGTGGTGTGTGCCTGTAGTCCCAGCTATTAGGGAGTCGGAGGCAGGAGGATCGCTTGAGTCCAGGAGTTGGAAGCTGCAGTGAGTGATGACTGCACCACTGCACTGCAGCCTGGGTGACAGAGCAAGACCCTGTCTCTAAAACAGAACACAATAAGCTCAGAGGCATCACAGGTCATGTTCCTACCTTGATGAGAATCTGAATGGATCCTGTTGCCTTTGCAGATATGAAATACCAGAAGCTCATGGTGCAGGCTGTACTGGATTCCCGCCACATGGTACTCCTGATGTGTGCTTTGTCACCCCGAAGGCCCACTGGAGTGGCCTCCAGATACATGAAGTGCCCTAGGAACAATGACAGAATTCAGAAAAGACCAAAATAACAATGATGGGATTATTTTTACATTTCCATCATAGTTATGGTCTTTAATTACAATTCATATGATCTGAGCTGCCAAAAGTATTTTCATCTGGAACAGAAAGAAAATCGAATAGCCTTGCCTCTAGCTTGCTGACAGAACAATTTCCAACTGTCTGTGCTTTTAGCACATGCTTCACAGTATGCAGATTAACTGATCTGATGGGATATTTACGCCATTGAATCAACAAGATAGTTACAAAAATTATTTTATTGATTTCCCAACTATCAAGTGATTGTAAAATAATGTAAAGACTACCTATGAAATCTAAAAGAAAAGAGTGATAAAATGTGCTTTTAAAAATTCAGTCATCTGTTGAGTGTGTAAATACTGAGAATTTTAGTAAGTAACATGGGAAGAAAGGTATTGAGTTTTGTTCTTGCTCATTGACATATCCAAAACATTTCATGTATGGAGAGCTGAGTGCTTGAATGAGACTTTGGTCTTGCTCTCCATGGCTTGGTCAGTTTTTGTTTGTTTGTTTGTTTTTTCAATAGGCCTATGGAATTTCAGTATTTAGACTTCTTTGCCTATTACGTAGCATCCAGGGATTCAGGGTCCCTTCTTCATTCTGCTACTGTCCTTTATTCCTTCACCAAAGAGGCTGAGACTTAATCTCAGCTACTCACTACAAAAATGAGCCATGCCCAATACCCTTAACATATGTGGTTTTACAGTGAAATTTTCATGCCATCTCTATAGGTTTCAAACTCTTATCCCTTCATATACATCATCTCCAAATCTCTGTGAGGCACACAGATCGAATTTTATTATCTCAAAATGACAGATGAGGAATCTGAGAATCTGAAAAGTTACATGACTTGCTGATGATCATATGAGTGGCAGAATTCAGGGTTATTGATTACAAGTGTATGCTATTTAGGAAAGATGTTTGATGGCAGCATACATTCTCATCTAACTTCAATGACTGAATTAATGATTAATACTGGATTCTGGCTAAAAACTCTTATGGTTTGAATTGTGTTCCCCCCTTCCCAAAAATATGCCAAAGTTCTAACCCCCAGTTCTTATGAATGTGACCTTATTTGGAAATAGGGTTTTTGCTGATGATTAGGTTACAATGAGGCTATTAGGATGGAGACTTATCCAATATGACTGGGTCCTAATAAAACAGGGAATTTGGACCAAGAATCAGACATGCTCACAGAGAAGACGATGTGAAGACTTAGGGAAAACCACCATCCACAAGCCAAGGAACTACTGAAACTACCAGAATCTAGGAGGGGACATGGAAGAGATAATTCTCCCTCACAACCCTCACAAGGAACCACCGTTGCCAGTATGTTGATCTTGGACTTCCAGGCTGCAGAATTTGAGACAATAAATGTCTGTTGTCTAAGCCATCCACTCTGTGGCCCTTTCTTACAGCAGTCCTAAGAAAAAACATGCACTCACTACATGTTTGATCACCTTGCAGTATCATCGTGGTGGTCTCTCCAGAGCTCCCCAGGTGCTGTCGGAAAAGACATTTTAATGTACGTTGCGAATATCATGTGAAAGCAATTACGACAATCTAATCACCTACCATTTTCATTTCCAAGTGTGTGGTCTTTGGGAGGTCTTAAGCTTTGATGAGAACCAACCCCTAAAACCCAATCAAAGTTGTCAGCCAGGGAGTTGTGCCAGCCACACCAGCCTTTTTCAAAAGTGCAGGAGCTACCACACTCATTTTCATCAGTATTATCTCCACAGTCATCTACGAAGTTACAGCTTTGTTCCAGCCTATAGCATTTTCCATTCTGACATTCCCAATAGCCAAGTGGGCAGAAACCTAAAACAAAAAACAAAACAAAACAAGAATGAGCGAACACTCCTAACACATTCGGTGAGGTCAAAAAGCAGTAAGAGTGGACTCATTTTAATCTATAAAGGAACATATTGTTCTCAGGAATTTCAGGTACCTGAACCCCATCTCTCTCTCTCTCCCAGTCTACTCCAGGGCTCTAACTATAGAAGCTTATTCATGACTATGGTTATTTACAAATGCTAAAAAAAAAAAAAAAAAGCATCACTTTATTGATCTAGGAAAGTACCCCTCTGTCTCCCCAAATGCAGCATTCCTTGTAAACTGAGTTCAAGGATGTAAATTATATCTGAGAGCCAATGTGAAGCCTTCTATTTTTTCATCTGGAAATAAAATCTTTAAGGAACTAAGAGGTCATGTATTATGTGGCATTTGGAAATACATTCCATTAGCATCCATTCACTCCAATATTCTTCAGAAGCCACGATATGTAAGACACCTCCTTAGAAGCACGACTGCAAATATATAACTAATAACTGACACTACAACAGATTTTTTCTCTAAAATGCATATTTATTTGTCTATAATTTGGAATTTTTAGAAGCAATTTTTCTACAACACAATGTCAACCATAGAGATTTGTTCATAAAACATGAGAACAAGCAATGCCTTTGAAGACCTGAGTTTGACCTCTAGTGCTGATATTTATTCGTAATGTGACTTGGATCATACCAATATTTGATAAACTTTAGTTTCCTTATCTCAAAAGAGATAAAAAGAGCAAAATCCTAGAGAAGTTAAGCTAATTTAAGACAGTATTGTGTGTGTGTATGTATATGTGTGTGTGTGTATATATATATATATCACTGCTGCCTAGAACAGTGCATGGCTCTTAGTATGTGATTAGTAAATATTAGTCAAATAAATGAATGAGTGAAATAAAAGTGCTTTGGAATAAGGTTATTTAGAATGTATACTGAAGGTATTATTATTATTATACTACTCCAATATTACAACAGAATTTAACTGTCATGGGTAACAATATTTCAATAGAAAAAGTTGTTTAGAAATCCAACTTGGGATATCAGCTTCACATTTTTTTCTCTGACACTACAGGATCTGACATTTTCTTTCTTCTCGTCTTCCCCTTCTTCCAGGTAGAGGAGCTGATAACATCACTCCTTGTTTTACTGTAATGGTGGTAGCCTCCCCGCATGAACCTCTGGAGGCCAGTTACCTGGTGGATGAGGGTTGATGTGGGTCAGAGGTAGGGAATGAAGTTCAGTATTTATTATAAGGTTTTCTGGCATCTGGAAACGACTGGTGATAAAACCTCATATAGAAGCATGTATCTCACGGATAAGCCTCACATTTTAGACAATAGATGGTCAAGAGGGAAGCGAGTAGAAAATGAAGATGAATGGAATGCCACATTGAAGCCACTGGAGAGGAAACTGGTGTTATGAAGGCTTCTGGCTATTTTGTGTACTACGCTGTTCCTGAACTGTTTGAGCTTGCCTAATTAGGTGAACTTTCCATTACGAAGCCATTGAAAATAAGTTTCAACCATGCACTCCGTCTCTGACAAAATTTTTTTGGTTAGGTTAATTATTAACGTTTTATGAAATGAAAACACAACATAGCAAAACTTGTGAGATGCAGCAAAAGCAGTACTAAGAGGGAAGTATACAGTGATAAATACCTACATTTAAAAAAGAAATACCTTAAATAAACATCCTAACTATATTTGCCAGAAAACTAGAAGAAAAAGAACTAAGCTCGAAGTTAGCAGAATAAAAATAATTATAAAGATTAGAACATAAATAAATAATAGAGAATAAACCATAGAAAATGTCAATAAAATACATAGTTCATTTTTTGAAAAGATAAACAAAACTGACAAACACTTAGCTAGACGAACAAAGAAAAAAGGAGAAGCCTCAGATAAATAAACTTAGAAATTAAAGGAGGAGTTATTACAACTGATGTCATAGAAACATAAAGGATCACTGAGACCACTATGAACAATTATACACCAAAAATCAAATAACTTGGATAAATGGATACATTCCTAGAGATTCCTACAGCCTACTAAGACTGAATCATAAGAAACAGAAAATCTGAACAGACTAATAATGAGTAATGAGATTGAAATGGTAACAACCCTCCCAATAAAGTGCAGAACCAGATGGTTTCAAGGGTGAATTCTACTAAATATTCAGAGAAGAACTGCCATTAATTCTTCTCAAACTCTTCCAAAAAATTGAAGAGAAGTGAACATTTCCTAATTCATTTTATTAATCCAGCATTACCTCAATACCAAAGTCATGCAAAAACACTACAAAAGAAGAAAACTACAGCCAATATCCCTAATAAATATGGATGCAAAAATCCTCAACCAAATATTAGCAAACCAAATTCAACAGCACTTTAAGAGGATCATGCATCATTATCATGTAAGATTACAGCTGATATGCAAGAATAGTTTAACATCAGGAAATTAATAATGTGATACCCCACATTAACAGAATGAAGAATAAAAATCTTATGATCATTTAAATAGATGCAGAAAAAGAATTTGACAAAATTCAACACCATTTCATAATAAATTCTCTTAAATTATATATAGAAGGAATTTACACCAACATAATAAAGGTCATATATAAAAAGCTCAAACACAACATTATACTCAACAGCGAAAAGTTTTCAGTTCTTTCTCCAGCATAAGCGGTAAAGAATTAATGCCCAGTCTTGGCACTTCTATTCAAAATCGTACCAGTAGTACTAGTCTGAGCAATTAGGCAAGAAAAGAAAAAAAGGAAGCATTAAAATATAAAAAGAATAAAATTATATATGCTATATATAATATATACTACATA
>NW_012101249.1:404276-411230 GCF_000951045.1 Mandrillus leucophaeus
AGTATATATAATATATAGTATATACTAGTATATATAGTATATATATACGCATAACATATACTAGTATATATAAATATATACACATAATATATGTTATATGCTATATATAATATAAATGGTTGCTTACAAATATGTTGTTTGATTTCAAATATTTAGGTGATTTTTCAGATATGTAATTTGATACTGATTTCTATTTTAATTCCAACTCCTGGACTCAAGCGATCCTCCTGCCTCCGACTCCCTAATAGCTGGGACTACAGGCACACACCACCATGCCTGGCTAATTTTATATTCTTTGTAGAGATCAGGTCTCACTATGTTGCCCAGGCTTGTCTCAATTCCTGAGCTCAAGCAATCCTCCCACTTCAACCTCTCGAAGTGCTGGGACTACATGCGTGAGCCACCACACCTGGCCCCCTCTCTCTAGGTGTCATGTGGCCTGAGGGAGTTGACTTGGCTAGAGAAGGCCCCCTGTTTTTCAAAGGTGCCATTTCCTGTGGCTGAAATCTATGGGGTTTGGTAAGCTGGGGCATGAGAACCAGCTTTGAGTTCAACATCATATCCTGTGATGATGACTGAATCCTAGAGACTCCTTATATAATAATAATTAAGACACGAACATTTCTTCTTCCTATTTCGTTGTTTCCTTCCCTATCCTTTCCAATAAAAGAAAAATAAAAGCAAGAAGCTAGAAAAATAAAAGTAAATTTATCACAAAGTAAGTAGAGGAGGAAAATAATAGAGATTAGAGGAGATATCTATTAAAGACAAAATGAACAATTGTGAAAAACAGTAGTTCAACCAAAAGCTGTTTAGTTGAAAATATCAATAAAACTTATAAAACATCATCTGTACTGATGAATAAATAAAAATAAGACAAAGATTCCCAATACGAAAAATGAAAGACACGGTATCACTACATGTTGTATAGACTTTAAGAAGATCACAAAGGATTATTATGAGCAAATTTATAACACTAAACTTGGTAACTTTGGTGAAATATATCAATTCCTCCAAAAACAAATTACCAAATCCAACTTGAGGAAAAAAATAAAGGTGAATAGCCCTACAACTATTACATGGATAGAAACCATAATTAACAGTCTTGTCACAAAGAAGACGCTAGGGCAAAATTTAGCTGAATTCTACGACACATATAAAGAAGAAATAATAGTAATCCAACAGGTACTCTTCCATAAAACAGAGGAAGAGGGAGCACTCCCACGTGTATTTTGTGATGTCAATATTACTCTAATACCAAAAGCAGAAAAAGACATGACAAGAAAACGATAGACCAATATTTCTCATGAACAGAGGCACAAAATTCTGTACTAAATTAGCCAATAAAGTTCTGCACATAAGACAGTATGTCATGATCATGTTCATGTCAGAGTGCAAGGAATTCACTTGAATATCAAGTAATATAAATAACCATAAACAAAATAAAGGGAAAAACACAAGATATTTTTAATAGATTCAGAAAAAGACATAAACAAAAAATATTTGTCTTCTGAAATATCTGGCACACATCAGAGCAAGAGGTAGACCACACACTGATTTATCACAGGCCCCGTGTTCTTTCAAATACTCGTGCCTTAAGACTTTGCTGGTGCAGATTAATACTTCTTTCCATGGCCACCAAAAAGATGCTGTCTGAATCTGGAAAATATTTGTTGATACAGTGGTATAGAAGGAGTTTTGACAGCAGATTCATTCAACCAAATCCACTTCTACCAGTGGATTTCATTTCATCATCATCGTCACAAGTGCATGTGATAAATTACAGTGGAGAATTTATTTTCAATAATGCTTTTGGAAATGCAAAACTAATTCCCTTCTTCGTTAACTGAATACATATTGTTTAAGCTTTGGTATAGTTCTAGTTCAAGATAGAGAGGTAGCTTCCATACAGTATAAAATCTAATACTGGCCCTCTAGAAATATGAAGTTTAGAGTGCAAAAACTGTATATATTTGAAAAGCTAAATACATAATGTTTCTAATAAAGTAGGGAGAGAAAAATGTCAATTAATTCAATTATGTTTTAAAATCTGTGTGTCTAGCTTACTTTATCACAGAATTCTTGATTCTTAAATTGACAAAAATGGTGAAAATTGTGAATGAAAGGGATTGGGATTTTATTGCTGGCAATTATCAATGGTATTTCGTAGAACTGGGCAAAGCTTTGTGCATAGAGTATTTTAAAATCTACTGAAAGGAAATTATATTTCATTATTTATAAAGCTTAGGGTTAATTTGTTTATAGAATACTGGCAATGCAAACAAAATACTCAGAAATATTAATCTATTAATTCCTGAAATCACCTCATTTTACACCTGATATTTTCCTTTAACATATATGTTCACTGTAACAAATTTGTTCTTAATTCATTAATGGTTAAGGAACTTGTATCATAAAAATGAAAAAAAAAACAATAATTTATGACTGAGACTTATAATTTTCAGTTGTTAGTCATGCTTATAAGAATTTTATGTATCTTATTCAATCTTCACAACAATCTTATGAAGTAGTTCTGCTTAATATTCATTTTACAGATGAAAAAACTAATGAGCAGAGAATAAAGCATCTTCCTCAATACTACACAATTGAGTAGGGAGCAGACCTGAGATCTGAATCTAGGTAGTTTGGTTCCAGAAACCATTCTCAGTAACTTTGTGTATTACCAGTTGCTCAAGGACATGAAATATATTTCAGTAAGAAAATGTTAGTTTCTTTAGTAAGAAAATGTATTATTTTTTACTTAATATATAAAAATCACCCACGTGTTATTCCTTTCCGTTTTTAAAAAACACCACAAAATAACAAGCCATCTTTTCATTTTTGAAATGATCTTACGAGTCTTTTCATTTTGCAAAACATAACCAACAAATTATCTAGCAATGGAATTAAGGGGCTTGAACATCAGGGGTTTTTTGTTTTTTTTTTTTTTTGAGACGGAGACTCGCTCTGTAGCCCGGGCTGGAGTGCAGTGGCCGGATCTCGGCTCACTGCAAGCTCCGCCTCCCGGGTTTACGCGATTCTCCTGCCTCAGCCTCCTGAGTAGCTGGGACTACAGGCGCCCGCCACCTCGCCCCGCTAGTTTTTTGTATTTTTTAGTAGAGACGGGGTTTCACCGTGTTAGCCAGGATGGTCTCGATCTCCTGACCTCGTGATCCGCCCGTCTCGGCCTCCCAAAGTGCTGGGATTACAGGCTTGAGCCACCGCGCCCGGCCTGAACATCAGTTTTGAGCCCAACAGTTGTGTATAGTTTTATTTATGCCTCAGCATGATATGTGGTAATAATATGTTATACTTTGGATTGACTATTTTGAATGGAATAGAATCCTGTTCTAAGAATTGTACCACATAGTGTTTCATTTATTTTACCATAATCATTCTCCTTTTACTTAATATAATTTGAAAAATAAAAGAATCCTCCTTGCTATTCCTGTTCAGTTTTTCCCAATAAATCAACTTATTGCAAACAGTCTTTTCACAAAAGAGGGAGTTCATTGCTTGGATATTAAGGTGAACTAGAATAATGTATCAGCACTCTGGGAGGTCGAGGTGGTCAGATCAGTTACTGTCAGGAGTTTGAGACCAGCCTGACCAACATGGTGAAACCCCATCTCTACTAAAATACAAAAATTAGCCGGGTGTGGTGGTGGGCACCTGTAATCTTAGCTACTCGGGAGGCTGAGGCAGGAGAATCACTTGAACCCAGGAGGCAGAGGTTGCAGTGAGCCAAGATCTCACCACTGCACTCCACCTGGGCAACAGGAGCAAGGCTCCCACTCACAAAAAAAAAAAAAAAATTCTATAAAGAATCTCTCAACTCCTTGGCTTTCAAACATTTTTATCCTCCATTGTTTCTTCAAATAGTACACAATATCAAAGAACACCTACCCAGCTGCTGTGAGGGAAGCAATTTGTGATGTCTAGAGACCTCCCCCTCCTCTCTGTCCCATGTTAACAGTATTTTGCCCCTGCACATGTAATTGGTTCTTAAGAGGCTCCTCAGAGAAGCAGGAACTCAGTGCAACACAACTTAACCATCTTATTAACCACAGATTCATAAGCCCAGATTAAATAAAGGTAGAAATCTGAGGAAATGAAATATGAGATAGTTATAATTTGAAGAAGCTGAAGGCAAGGAAAGGAAGAAAGATCTTCTTTAAATGTTTGGTAGAATTTTTTTTTTTTTTTTGAGACAAAGTCTCGCTCTGCCACCCAGGCTGGAGTACAGTGGTGCAATCTCGACTCACTGCAACCTCCACCTCCCTAGTTCAAGTGACTCTCCTGCCTCAGCCTCCCAAGTAGCTGGGACTACAGGTGTGCATCACCATGCCCAGTTAATTTTTGTACTTTTAGTAGAGACAGGGTTTCACCACATTGGCCAGGATAGTCTCGATCTCTTGACCTCATGATCCATCTGCTTTGGCCTCCCAAAGTGCTTGGATTACAGGCGTGGGCCACTGTGCCTTGCCGCCTGGAGATTTTTCATTTTGAGAACTTTTTAATTGTAAATTCAAGTTCCTTCTGGTTTACAGGATTGACTAGTCTGTTTTTGTTGTTGTTGTTGTTGTTTTACTTTCATCGTGGTTGAGTTTTGTTAGTGTGTAGCTTTCAAGGAAGGAGTTGGTCTCTCTCCTTATAACAAGGAACCAATAATTCTCACATCTTATAACAATGGTTCTCAACCAGTTATGTATCAAAATAATCAGTGTATCTTTAGAAAAATACAGATAGCAAAGTCATGCCTGAGACCTTCCAACTTAGTAGGAGAGCATAGAGGGTGGCAGTATGGTAAGGATGTGTGTCCTTATCCAGGGCCTTGCAGGTGATTTTGGTATAGCAAGAAGATTAACATATATTACCTTAAAGCCCAATATATTGTTCTATAATTAAATTTTTCTCCCAACTCTCTCTCTCTCTCACCACCAGAGAAAAACCCTTTCTCTATAATAAACACAACACTAGATCAAGCTATACCATCTTATATCTGGGTATACATTAGCTGTCTAACTTTGCATTCCTCCATTGTTGCAATGAGTGAATTTCACCTTGGCATATATTGAGAAACATTATTTTAAAACATGAAATATTAAAATTACCTATTGTACCTACTTGGGGGAATATTGGAAGTATATCAATAGAAAATTTTATCAGATTCTCAACTAATATAAGTTGTGTTACTACTGACCTGGTTATTGGTTATAGAGATAAGTGTTCAACCTCATCACAATTTTTTCTTTTCCCTCTGGTCAATAAGAAGCTTATTTTTTCAGTCTATGTCTAGAAAATGTGCAAGGCCATAGCATCCCATGGCCAATTTCACTTTGTGACCATTCCTTCACAATGTGTTATCACTGCACGTGGTAGGGACTAATGTTTGCCCCTTATATCTGTCCTTTGTTTCTGATTTACAATTCTTAGCTGGTTACATGGCTGCCCAGAATGAAATCCATTTTCCAGAAAAATGTAGTATGATCACACTACTAGGTTCTGGCTAATATCATATCACCCTGCGGGTCCTGTGATGATCTCCAGATACTTTTCTTAAAGGACAGTTGGCATGCACCTGTTGGCCAGTTTCTTTGTCTTTTCATCCACCCTGCTACCTGGAAGGAGCATACCACCATTGTGGATCCTGAAGACTGAGGACTGTAAAGGGCTGCCCAGGACACTGAGTTGGTTGAATCTTGATTCTATAAACCTTCAGTATATATACATGTGTATGCATATGTGTGTGTACACATTGGCTAAACTATATGCATGTCATTTACATGATACTTCAAATCACTTATGAAATAAGATGTGATACTAAATGAAATCACATAACTGTTTCAAAAATTTGCATAGAACGTCAGGAAATAAACTAAGTAGGTTTGTTACAGCTTGCAGAAAGCAGCCTATAGTAATTGTGCTACTGAGCTTTGTACCAACCATCATATTTTTAATGTGAACATTTATCAAGTAAACTATTACGTTGAAAATTTTAATTTATCTGAAACAGGCTATAGCATTAATACGAATTGAAATCTGAGCTGTATACTCTAGCAAGATTATACAGTATAATTTCCAGAATATTAAAATGTTCTATGTATCACAAGAAAATGGATTTCTACATTAGTACTTTATTGTACTGTGTGTGCAGTCTAAATTACTAAGGCATTTAAAAAACAGTAGTGCGTATTTATATATGCAGACTAAGTCATTGAAAACATTTAAAAAGCATCTAGTGTATGCACATATTTAAATGAACTTTCTTTGGAAAGGTAATAAAGATGCCAAAATTAAAGTCCCCTCACAAATAGCTGCTTAAACAATTTCCCAGTGCAAAGAATAATTTATGCTAAGAGAGCAGTAAAGAACTGTATTTCATTTAGTTCTATTGGTTTTGCACTATTCAGGGTGAAAGAGACACAGACCAGTCATGAATTGTTTTGAATTGATAAATGTGTGTTCTTGTATATCTAGTGCAAATCTAACCAAGAGAAAATTTCAGTTTTTCAGTTTGCAAGCTGAAGTCTGAGTTATACCCATGAAACAGTGTGAAAACTGTCAAAGCTTCTTGTTTAATTGACCTTTATAATTTTTTAGAAATAGCAATATCCAGCCTATGGATTCAAGGGTAATGCAAAGTGAAGAATAGCACACATACAAGTACACATGTGTGAGAAACTTAACAGTGACAAGGCATGTCCTAAGAAGGTTATATAGAAGTGTTTTCCCTTGTGTTTTATGTTGTCATTTTTTTCTTCTTCCATCCCTCCCTCTCTCCCTTCTTCCCTTTCCTCTTCTTTCCTTCCTTTTCTTTCTTTCTTTCTTCTTTTATTTTGTTTTTTTGACAGAGTTTTGCTTTTGTCACCCAGGCTGGAGTGCAGTGGCATGATCTCGGCTCACTGCAACCTCCGTCTTCCGGTTTCAAGCGATTCTCCTGCCTCAGCCTCC
>NW_012101249.1:411330-447120 GCF_000951045.1 Mandrillus leucophaeus
CTGGCCTCAAACTCCTGACCTTGTGATCTGCCCACCTTGGCCTCCCAAAGTGCTGGGGTTACATGCATGAGCCACTGTGCCTGGCCCCTTTAATTAATTAATTTATTTATTTTTTGTATTTAGCGTTTGTTGAAATGCAAGGAGGAAACATCCTGGAAAAAAATGAGAACTTTTATTTTTCTGCTTTATCTACTCAAATTTTCATCAATGAATTATTTTTTCTCCAAAAGTGTAAATTCACATTTTCAAAGACCTTTCATCTTTAAAATTCACTTGAGAATAAGCATGGCCAGGGAACTTTCATTCACATGACCATCCATATTTATGTAATTATCTTCACAGAGATTATTTATGAGGAATATAATGATAGTGAAAAATATATGAGCTGATTAGTAATCTTGTAATCTTGAGAAATGTGCTGAGCTTTTAAAAACTACACCAGTCTTATGTATTTGTTATATATAAGCTCTCTTATCCAGTTAAATTTACCTTTAATTTAATTTATATTTTTATTAAAGTAATACATAAATGGAGTTTAAAAATTGAATATTGGCTGGGCACTGTGGCTCACATCTGTAATCCCAGCACTTAGAGAGACCGAGGCAGGTGGATCACTTGAGGTCAGGAGTTTGAGACTATCCTGGCAAACATGGTGAGACCCTGTCTACTAAAAATACAGAAATTAGTCGGGCGTGATGATGGGCACCTGTAATCCCAGTTACTTGGGAGGCTGAGGTAGGAGAATCACTTGAACCTGGGAGGTGGAGGTTGCAGTGAGCTGGGATCACACCACTACACTCCAGCCTGGATGACAGAGCGAAACTCCATCTCCAAAAAAAAAAAAAAAAATTAAATATTATTTCAAGAGGCCTATGTCTCATCCTACACTAACTCTATGGTACACTTTGGATACAATCACTTTTAATATCTTTCTATTTTTCTAATATTTTCTGCATGTGTCTAAATATTTATCATGCTAATTTTTGATTTTTCAATTTTACCTTTGTCCTATGAAGGATAAGGATATAGGTCTTATGCTATTTCTTTCCCCAAGATGTATACTTTTCTCCCCTCAACAATCCAAGGGTTGTTATAATTTGTGTTTAATTATATCTTCAGTGTTCATATACCTATATAAATATTGCAATTAACTTAGTCATATAGTAAGTTATATTTAAGTTCTCATACAAATATTATTTGTCTTAAATTATTTTCCATTTTTATTTAACTTAATTGTATAACTGAGTTACAGAACTCCTCTAAATATAATCAATTCAATGATGTAATTGTTCACTTATACGTGTTCTGGAACATACTGATTGAGTTTATGGCTCCAGACCCAATCTGGATGAGCTACAGCTAAGACCTTCTGTATACTCATATCTGTAGGAATTCCCTTTGCCCTTCTCATTCGTTTATTTAAAGAGTATTTACTGACCTCCAACTATGATCCAGGCAGTAAGCAAAGCAATTAACAAATTATCCCTAGCACTATGAAGCTGCAATTGTAGTGAGAGAAAATACAAAGTAATTATATAAATATATGTTTCATATATACCTTATATATGCACATAATACATATTATGAGTGAATATAATTGTAAGGAAAAAGCTTTGAAAAGACAATTATAGAACAATGCCTTTCAGAAATATATGTGCAAAAATTTCAACAAACTATGATTAGCTAAAATCTAGCAATATATAGAAGGGATAATAGATTCTGACCAAGTAGGATTAATTCTAAGACTGCAAGCCTGGGCCAAGATTTGAAAATTGGTTAGTGTAATACCCACAGCTAGATACACAAGTAAAAACAAAACAAAACAAAACAAAAAAACCCATAATTTTCCGCATAGATTCAAAAAAGAATCTGACAAAATGTAATGTTCAATGATGATAAAATCTCTTAGGATATTGAGAATGGACGGAAACTTCCTCATACTGATAAAGGGCACTACATAAAAAATGTAAAGCTAATATACTCCATGAGAAAAGATGGCTTTTCTCTAAAATCAGAAGCAATGTCAATTATGTTTTTCTTCTTTTCTTTTCCTTTTTAAGAGACAGGGTCTTGCTGGGTTGCCCAGGCTGGAATGCAGTAGCGCCATCATAGCTCACTGCAGCCTCCAACTCCCTCGGCTCAAGTTATCCTCCTGAGAGCTGGGACGACAGGTGCATGCCACCACACCTGGCTATTTTTTTTGTTTTGTTTTAATTTTTGTAGAGAGAGGGCCTCACTATGCTGCCCAGCCTGGTCTAAAACTTCTACTACCTCTTAAAAATATGGTCTTGGATATCCTAGCTAACAACGACAACAAAAATAAAGGCCTAGAGTTTGAAAAGGAAGACAAACACTTTTTTTAAAAATCACAGCTTTCGTAATTTTAAATTACAAAGAATTTGTGAAAAGGTGACTATTAAAACTAACATGTGGGCCTGGTGCAGTGGCTCATGCCTGTAATCCCAGCACTTTTGGAGGCCAAGGCAGGCAGATTACTTGAGGTCAGGAGTTTGAGACCAGCCTGACCAACATGACAAAATCGAGTCTGTACAAAATGTACAAAAATTAGCCAGGTTTGGTGGTGTGCCCCTGTAGTTCCAGGTACCCAGGAGGCTGAGGCACAAGAATCACTTGAACCCAGGAGGTGGAGGTTGTAGTGAGCAGAGATCACACCACTGCACTAAAGCCTGGGTGACAGAGCCAGTGAGACCCCATCTCAAAAACAAAACAACATGTGAATTTAGCAAAGCTGTAAAATACAAAATTATCATATAAAAATTAACTGTAATTTTAATAGAGCAATGAATGTCAGCAAAATTTTAAAAATATGACTTAATAGCATTAAAAAATAAAATAGTTGGAGATAATTTATATAGACAAGATCTGTACAATCAAACTAAAAAGCAGCACTGAGACAAATGAAAGACTATTTGAATAATTGCAGAGATACATCATGCCCATGGATAGGAAAAGTCAATATAATTCATACACCAATCCTCCCAGATTAACAGATTTAATAATATGATAATCAATATCCCAGTAGGGTCTCACATTTATATAAAAATATATAGGTCACAAAATCGGTGGTGAAATAAGGCAAACAGACTGATGAAAGAGAATAAAGTACCAGTTGTAGATCTATAAGTATATAATTAATTTTCAACAAAATCTTCCAGGCAATCAATAGGTAAATGAGAGTCATTTCAACAAATGAAGCTGGAACACCATAATGACAATAATTCATGATGAATCAGAGGCCTATATGTAAAAGCTAAAGCTCAAAAACTTCCAGGAAAATATAGTGGAATATCTCTGTGACCAGGGTGGAGAAAAATTATTTGCAGAAGCATAGAAAGCAGCAACCATTATAGAAAAAGGTTAATAAATTGTATGTCATCAAAACCAAACATTTCTAATTATCAGAAGACACCATTATGAAAATAAAATAGGACACTTACTGAAGAAAATAATATATCAGTAATATATATAATGATACTGGCATCCAGAGTATATGAAAAATATCTACAACTCAATGTTAAGCAGACAAATAGATACTTTAACAGATACTCCATAGAGGAATATATGTGTGTGTGTACTTACATATATTTAAATATATATATACATTTGTGTACTTATGCATATTTGTATACTTATGTATATTTAAATATATTCATGTGAACATATTTATATGGATATATTCACATATATTTATATATTGTATGTAAATATATTTAAATATTTGTATATTTACATATATCTAAATTTATATATACACACACACACAATGACACTTGCATCCAGAGTATATAAAAAATATCTATATCTCAATGTTAAGCAAATAGATACTTTAGCAGATACTCCATAGAGGAGTGTGTGTGCATTTATGTATAAATATATTTAAATATGTTGTATATTTAAAATACACAGATACATAATATATATACATATTTTATATTTATATATTTATACATTATATAAAACATAAACATGTATATTTAAATATAAATATATTTATATACAAGAATTAATATTTAAATATGTTATATATAAATATATTTAAATATATATTGATATATACACACACATATATTCCTCTGGAGTATCTGCTAAAGTATTTGTCTAACAGTGAGTTAGAGATATTTGTTATATATACTGGATGCAAGTATCATTATATATATTACTGATATATTATTTAAAGAAATATATTTAAATTATACACACACACACACACACACACACACAAATCACCAACAAGCACAAGCAAAAATCTATCAGGAAAAAGCAAATTGAAGTCTACAAGGCAAACTCCAAAACACTGAGGAAAGAAATTGAAGAGGATACAAACAAATGGAAAAACATCCCATGATCACTGAGAAGAATCAATATTGTTAAAATAACCATACTATATAAGAAATCTACAGACTCAATACAATTTCTATCAAAATATCAATGACGTTCTTCACAGATATAAAAAAATCTTAAAATTGATATGGAATTACAAAAGACCCCAAATAGTCAAAGCAATCCTCAACCAAAAGAACAAAGCTGCAGGCATCACACTACTGAACTTCAAAATACATTACAAAGCATAGTAACCAAAACAGCATGGTATTGGCATAAAAACAGAAACATAGACCAATGGAACAGAATACAGAACCCCAAAATAAATCCACAATTCTACAGCCAATTGATTTTTGACAAAGGCACCAAGAACAGACATTGGGGAAAGGACAGTGCCTTCAATAAATGGTGCTAGGGAAACCTAGATATCCAGATGCCGAAGAATGAAACTAGGCCCCCACCTCTCAGCCTATACGAAATTAAAATTGATCAAAAGACCTAATTTAAGACACAAAACTAAGCCTACTAGAAGAAAACACAAGGGAAATGCTTCAGGAGTTTTGGCTGGGAAATCAATTCATGAATAAGACCAAAAAAGCACAGGCAATAAACAAAACAAACAAACAAAGATAAAACAAAGTAAACACACGGGATTATATAAAAATAAAAAGTTTTTGCACAGCAAAGAAAACAATCAACAGAGTAAAAAGACAGCCTGTTGCATTGAAAATATTGCAAACTATCCATCCAACAGAGGACTAATACCCAGAATATATGAGAAACCATACATCTCAAAAGCAAAAATAATAATACTCCTCCAATTTAAAAATAGGCAAATGATCTGAACAAACATTTCTCAAAACACACAGAAATGGCCAACAATTGTATGAAAAAAAAAATGATCAATATCACTAATCACCAGGGAAATGCAAATCAAAATCACAATGAGGTATCACATCACCCTTGTTAGGATGGCTATTATACAATAAGACAAAAAATAACAAATACCAGTGAGAATGCAGAGAAAAGAGAATTTTTTTTTCTTCTTTTTTTTTTTTAATTTATTTATTATTATTATACTTTAAGTTGTAGGGTACATGCGCATAACGTGCAGGTTTGTTACATATGTATACTTGTGCCATGTTGGTGTGCTGCACCCATCAACTCGTCATTTACATCAGGTATAACTCCCAATGCAATCCCTCCCCCCTCCCCCCTCCCCGTGATAGGCCCGACTAGATGTACCATATGACCCAGCCATCCCATTACTGGGTATATACCCAAAGGATTATAAATTATGCTGCTATAAAGACACATGCACACGTATGTTTATTGCAGCACTATTCACAATAGCAAAGACTTGGAATCAACCCAAATGTCCATCTGTGACAGACTGGATTAAGAAAATGTGGCACATATACACCATGGAATACTATGCAGCCATAAAAAAGGATGAGTTTGTGTCCTTTGTAGGGACATGGATGCAGCTGGAAACCATCATTCTCAGCAAACTATCACAAGAACAGAAAACCAAACACCGCATGTTCTCACTCATAGGTGGGAACTGAACAATGAGATCACTTGGACTCAGGAAGGGGAAAAGAGAACTTTTATACCCCGTTCTTGCGAATGAAAACTAGTGCAGCCACTATGAAGAACAGTATGGAGGCTCCTCAGAAAACTTCAATCCCCCTGTGGGCATTTATCCAAAGGGGGAACAATAATTAGTACATCAAAGAGATATCTGCACTCTTATGTCTACTGCAGCACTATTCACAATAGTCAAGATAATAAATAAGCCTCGGTGTCCAATAACAGGTGAACGGATAAAGAAAATGTGGTATAAATACACAATGCAATCTTATTCAGCCATAAAAAGGAATGAAATCCCGTTGTGAGCAGCAACATGGATGGAACTGGAGACATTAAGTTAAGTGAAATAAGCCAGGAATAGAAAGTTAAACAACACATGTTCTCACTCACATGTAGAAGCTAAAATAAAGTTGATCTCCTAGAAGTAAACAGTAGAACAGAGAATACTAGAGGCTTGGAAGGGTAGGAGGAAGAGAAGGATAAGGAGAGATTTGCTAAAGGTATAAAATCACAGCTAGAGAGAAGGAGTAAGATCTAGTGTACCATACACACTAGGATGACTATAGCTAACAATAATATATTAAGTTTCAAACAGCTAGAAGGAGGATACTGAATGTTTCCAATACAAATAAATAATAAATATTTGAAATGGATATGCTAATTACCCTCATCTGATCACTACACATTGCATGTATTACAGTATCACTATGTACCCCATAAATAAGTACAATTATGATGTGACAATTTAAAATTTTTTGTAAAAGCAAATTGAAAGCACAGTGTAAGACTTTATTCCCACTAGAATTGCTAAACTTAAAGACACTGACAAACCAAATACTGGTGAAGATGTGGGGCAACTACAAATTTCACACACTGAAATTTGTCAGTGAGATTATAAAGTGATACACATATTAGAAAATTGTTTAGTTATTTCTTATAAAGTAAGTCATGCTTCTGGACCAGCAATCAAAGTTCCAGGTACTTACAAGGAGATGTGTACAAACATTTTCACAGCAGCCTAATGCACAATATCTAATGGTTTGACTCAAACCATATGTTCATCACCAGAATGCATAAGCACATTGTGAAATAGTCATACAATAAAATGCTATTCATTCATTTAAAATAAACAAATTAACAATAGAACAATATGAATATGTTACAAAAATATTATGTTGAGATAAAGGAGTCAGACACCCTAGAAAAGGGGTCCCCAAACCCTGAGCCATGGACTAGTACCAGTCCATGGCCTGTTAGGAACTGGGCCACAGAGCAGGAGGTGAGCACCGAGTGAGTGAGCTAAGCTTCACCTATATTTACAGCTACTCCCCAGCGCTCACATGACCACCTGAGCTCCACCTCCTGTCAGATCAGCGGCAGCACTAGATTCTTGCAGGAGCGCAAACCCTATTATTTGCTGCGCATGCGAGGGATCTAGGTTGCACGCTCCTTATGGGAAGCTAATGCCTGATGATCTGTCACTGTTTCCCATCACCCCCAGATGGGACCATCTAGTTGCAGGAAAATAAACTCAGGGCTCCCACTGATTCTACATTATGGTAAGTTGTATAATTATTTCATTAGATATTACAGTGTAGTAATAATAATAGAAATAAAGTACACAATAAATGTAATATACTTGAATCATCCCTAAACCACCCCTTCCCCCTACTCCTCGGTATGTGGAAAAATTGTCTTCCATGAAACTGGTCCCTGGTGCCAAAAAGATTGTGGATCGCTGCTCTAAAATTCACAGAATTGATAGGAAGCTCATGACAAACAAATCTAATGTATGGTAATAGACATCAAAATACTGGTTGCCTCTGAGTGCTGGGGTGGAGGGCAGCATTACTTGGAAGAATAGGAAAGTTTCTGGGTTGATGTAGATGTTCTCTGTTTTGGTGTAGTTGAACTTATGCTGGTCTGCATTTGTCAGAATTCATCGTATTGTATACCAAAATGAAAGGATAAGGGGAGAAGACTCAAGGTAAGTCTTATCAGAGATCCAAAGGAGAGAAAAGAGCAAATGAGAGAAAGCAATATTAAAAAAACATAGTAGCTTGGATTTTTTTTTAGAATTTATAAAACATGTCAATTCTCAGATTGAGAAATCTTAATGAATCTCAAACAGGACGAATAAGAAACCCATACTAATACACATCATAATATTGAGTGGAATACCAGAGACAAAGAGAAAATCACAAAAGCTTAAAAGGAAAAAACAAACAAACAAAAAAAAAAACAAAACAAAACAAAAAAAAACCACTTTGCCTAAAAGGTGTGACAATTAGACCCAGAGCTGATTTCTTGATCTCAAAATTAGAAACCAAGAGAGTGATAAAATGTCTGTCGAAAATATCTAACAGAAAATAACTTCCAACCTAAACCTGTAGTATGTCCAGTTCAACTATTTTCAAACACTCTGCTGAAGTAAAAATATTTAAGTTAATTACAGGTAACCCCAAAAAAAGCATCATTAAAGGCATTTCTTAGAGTTAGCATATTTAAAGAATGAAGAAAATAATCTTGGAAGGCAGAACAGAGATGTAAACTACAGACAAATGAGCAGGAAAACTGGATCTAAAATTTTTAAGCATCTTTCCTTTTCATTTTATTTCATTTTAAATAAAACATATTTCAAAGAAAAAACATGTATGTGTTTTCGTTTTTATGGTTTGACACAAAATTTTATATAAACAACTTAAAAATTTTAAATGACATTCTTCTAAGAAATGTTATTTTTGTAATCTATTCATATATCTGTGAAAGCAGATGATGTGGTGGTAGGTTGGGAAGACCAAATATCTGTTAAAATAATAGCACTCAGATATGCTAATCCCCAATATTCTTTCCACAGAAATGAAAGAAATGGCTTATGTGGAAAGAACCCTAAATTCAATTAAGGACATTTTCTTGGAACAATGATAGAGTTAAAAATTAAAGTATTTTAAACTGCACATCTCACCCCTATTATATAAGTAGAGTACAGCCAATTGGCATTTCAAGTGAAACTGAAGTTTTCTAACAAATTAAGTTCATTGGGATATGAAACATATTCAGTTTCACACAATAATATTTTTCTTCCAAGAGAAATGTACTATGTTGTTTCACTTACACTCAACCATTCAAAATAGATTATTATATGACCATTTTTGGTTTTTATTTAACTAGAACATAGTTTAGGAGCTCACACAGTAAAAAATAGTTTAGTTTTAGCTTGATAACCAAGATAATGCCAATAATTCTGTAATTTCAAACTTGCCTTATATTTCAGTAAAGATTAACTTTATCAGAAACACAAACACATATATTATTTAGGAAATTAAAAATGTGGTCTTTTGGTTTTTAGAGCTCCTAAGAAGGAACCAAATTGTGAGTGCTAAGGAACATATTTGTGACACAGAAGCATACTTTGGGGAATTATGCAGTGATTTCATTCCTACCAATCATTTAACAGGAAATAAGGTAGTCATTTTAAGTTAGCATATCAAGTAATAAATTTAAATCATGTCAGTTGTTATTAAACAATTACAGTGCAAGGTGCTACCTTTGCAAGATCCACAGAGCATCACCCTCAGTTAATTTCATCCTTGACACTGATCACTATTATCCTTACATTTTTATCCCAAAAAAGTGATTTCCAGTTCTTTCTTGTTCTCTAAAGCAAAAACTGTTTTCCCCTTCCTCCTCCCATGCTTATATTTCTTAATTTTTTGGCCCCTTCACAATCCTTTCCATCATGCCCTAGGATTCTGTGTTTGTAAACAAACTCCTTCATATTCTCAGGGCCTTCACAAAACACTACTCTCTTTTTTACTGCAATGCAATATTTTCCATCCTGGTTGCATATTAGAATCACCTGATGATCAGTCCTTAACCACAGAAATACTGATTTTTTGGACATTGGAAGTGGGATGTCTTGGGAGTTAGAATTTTTAAAGAAATTCCTGATGATTCTTTGGAAGCCAGGGTACTATATCCTGGCTCTTCTCACAGGACATACCCTCCTTCTGTAACTCCTAATCTCATCAAGACTCATTCATCCTTTAAGACCTATGTCTCCCACTTGCGAAACTTCCAGTTGCTTCTTATTTACTGTCTTCTCTCAATCTCCTGGTCAACCTCTGGCATTCTCTAAGAATTTGGGCCATTTCTTACAGTCTCATTTCACTACAAGTTCTGTCATTATACAAGGAATTTCAAGGTTGAGGAATAAGATACACACAGTGCAAAATTACTCTCATAAAATTCACCACTGCCTTGCACACTGCTAAATCCAGTGGCCAGTGTCAGACCTCATTTTGTTTAACCCAGCAGCAACATTTGACATAGTCACTCCTGGGTAATACTCATTTTCCTCTGGCTTCCAGAACACTGTTCACCTGATCGTCTTCCTTTCACTCTGGTCTCTCTATGTCTGTTTCCTTTGTTGCTTTGTCTTTATCTCTTGATCTCATAACGTTGAATGTCCCAGGGCTTAGTTCCTGGTTCTTCATTCTTCTCTGGATCTTCTCTTATCCTCTATTATTCATTCTTCAAGGAATAAATGTCTATTCATTCTTTGATGATTTTATATGCATATGACTTTAATTCTGACAACCCCTAGATTAATGTCTGCCTCTCAGGCCTCCCTCAAAGCTTAGATTTGTATTCAGATGCTAGGTTGACATCTGTACGTGCCTAGATGACGGACATTTAAACTGAACATGTCCAAACTGAATGCCTGAACTCTCCCCTATTAAATCTGCTCCTCCCACAGTCTTCCTCATTTCCTCTGATGGCAAATTCATCCTTCAAGGGCCTCAGATCAAGAATCTCTCTTAATTCCTCTTTTTACCTCTCACCTCACATCTTGTCTTTCACTTAACCACCTCTTGCTATCTTCCTTGCCACCACACTGGTCTATGGCATTATCATTTCTTGCTTGCATTATTTCAACATCCTCCTAACTAGTCCTGCTGCTCTTACCTGGTTATTCTGAAATCTCTCTACATTACTGCCAAAAAGATTCTTTCTAAATGTAAGGTAGATCACATCACTTGCAGAGGTTTTTTTTTTTTTCCATTTTGCTCAAAATAAAAACCAAAGCCCTTGTAGTAACCTACAAAACCTGCCTCTCTATCTCCTCTCTGACCTCCTATCCCACTACCTTCTTCCAGTTTTAGTTTCTTAGCTACACTGGCCTCTTTAAATTTGTCAGGCATGCCTTGTCTTGGTACCTTCACCTGGGATGCTTCCTATGCCTGGGATACTCTTTTGTCTGATGTCTGCTTAGCTAATGTCCACGTCTCCTTCAAGTCTGTTCAAACAACCTCATATGAAATTACTTTTTCATTGTCTTTGCTTATGTGTGTTATTTATAAGACCTGATTAGATTTGGAAGCAGTGAGGGTATGTTACCATTAGAGGAACGTTACTAGTAATACACCTCACAAAATAATACTTTCAATATTATCTACAGTTACCGGGAAAGAAGTATCCATCAAAGGCAAAGTATTAGAATACCAAATGGTGGCTTCCATAGCAGAGTGAGAGGTATAAGAAATTCAAGCACTATAGGAGTGAATTGGATACACTGAAATTGATAACCAGAGAGTTTATAAAAAGAAATAACTGGCTCTTAAATTTAAATTATTGACTCACGGGCTGGTCAGAAATTCAGAGTATTGCTACGATAGCCCTAAAAGAATTTCTTCTTGCTTGTAGGCACAAAGCTGATGTAGGCAAAAATCAGACACAAGATTTGACTCACCAGATTGCAGAATTAGAATAAAGATTAAAACCAAGCCTGGAAAGGTCCTATAAGTAAAATTTGGGGCACTTTCTAGGGAAAAAAAAATTTGAATCTTTAGAATCAGAATGACAGATCTAGAAAATGTATACAACCACAAGTGATTCAAACAATAAAACTCAACTTTTGATAAGTAATGCTGGGGTTAGTCAGGCTTTAAATGCAGATGATCTAAATCACTGTAAGTATTTTGAGCAGAATGTAATTTTATGGAGAGAATTTTACACAGATAAAGTGTTGAAATGGTTGGAGGAGTGAGCTCTATTGAGGTCTTCCAGAAATGGCTCCCAGAATTGGCTCTCCATGAAACCAACTAACAATACAGAAGTCACAGAACATCTTTCTTGATGACTTCTGGGAAATTAGAGATCTTCTGAGTGTAACTAGGGATAAGTCAACATTCAAATAAACATCCTAGTTACACAGCACATGATAATGAAAAATAGTAAGTTCCTTTATTAAGATGTAGGCTTAGCTGCTATGCCAAACCACAAGATAGCAGTGAAAAGGTAAGAGATTATTCTCTTTTTCACAGAAAATATGAGCTAAGAAATCGTAGGCTGATGTGGCAGCTCTTTAGTGTTTGGGGGATAGGACCCAGACCCCTCCTACCGTTCATGAACTGAGATCAAAGCTTGAGTGCCTACCCTCACATTCACATGCTGGCCAGTGGGAAGGATAGAAGGGAAATGGAGGGAATGCCTCTTCTCTTTAATTGCACAACCTATAGATTGTGTATAGTATCTGTTTACATTCCATTGGCAAAATACATTCACATGTTTCACACTGGTGATAACAGAGACAGGGAAATATAGTCTTTACTCTCTTTGACTATGTATCTATATCAGTATTGGGAGTTTTATCACTACAAGAAGCAGAAGAGAATGGTTGTTGAGGAGCAAATAGCAGACTACCACACTTCCAGTCTTGGGTGATTTGATAAAACAATGACACCTTGTTTAGGCAGCAGTGCTTACTTTTATATAGTTAATCTATGTAATAATCAGACCACAGTAAAGCTATATGAAGGAATGAATTTCAAATAAAAACTTCACTGGTTACCTTAACTAGAGATTTTAAAATAATACTATGCTACTATGAGTTAATATTGCAGTGTAATAATATGCAATATAATTGATAACATGTAACATGATTACTATTTTCTACTAAATCGTTCCATAATTTTAATACATAATGATGTCATGCATTTTTAAATTGATGCACTGGGTAAATAATGTGAGAGAAGCTGCTGTTTCAATATTTATAAGGTTGTTTACTATGTGTTGTTACATTCAAAACCAATTTTAAATATATTAAAAATATTAGCTAGTATTTTCAGGAATGTTTTCCATGTAGGCTATGCAGAATTTTATACAATTTCTGTTCTATAATGTCTGAAATTGGAAGAATGAGGATAGGTAAAATATAGTTATCACCAGCAAGATTGGAATTTGGGAATGAGAGTGAGGAGGGATGGGTAGACAATTCAGCTGCCATAATGAAGAAATTTTAGTTCTTAGGACAAATATACAAAAAAAGCAGGTTTCCAGGAAAATATCTTGTATTTAAAGGAGAGAGGCTGTGGAGCTATTTAGGCTACTTGTTACTAGATCCACGAACAGAAGATAAGTATTTTTAAATAGACCTAGGTAGCAGAAAAGAAACAGAGCTTTCAGACCTTAAAAGGCCCAGTTCATCCCCGGCCATTCAGACATCTGAAGTCTCACAAGTCCAAGTGCTGACCAAATATATATACCAGCATGCCCCATGGAGAATTTAAACAAAGTATAGCCCCCACTCATATACTTTTAGTAATGTGTTCCTGAAAGTCAGATGTCCTGCTTATACAAATGAAATGCTATATCCTAGAAGCAATTTCCCTTTGTAATTAGAATAATTATTTTAATTTCTCTCTTTTAAAATTTCCCATTATGTAAATGGGGATAATTATAATGTATTCCATATCTACCATCATTCTAAGTTCTTAAAATGCAGATGACATCCAGTGAAACTAATAAAGGTGTAATGCTTATCACGGCATTTGCAAGGGCCATAAATTCTTTTAAATCAGTGATGCTCATCAGTGAGATGAGCTGGTTTATTGGGTCTTCACTGCTGTCTTCTTCAGACTAACATTACATGTTGATATGAATAAACTTGGTAGTGAATCCCTTAGTTAGATTTTCCAAGAGTTCTTTAATTATTCTTTTTCATCTACTTCATCAAAGCCAGCTCTCCTGAGTCAAAATCCTGTATTCTTTTATCTTCTCCTACATTGTGATGTTTTTCACTTGCTTTGCTTTCCTCTCCACAACTTTTTCCAACACTTTCTCAACTTCTAGGGCCATTTATAGCTCAAATTAGACAAAAACATGACTACACAGGAAAGACAATAGTGAATTTATCTGGAAGAACTGCGCAATGGAGTATCGGCCCACAGTGCATCTAATGCTATGCTGTTTCTCCCAGTTCCAGCAACACTCGTGATGAAAAGCCTCCATTGCCACTCCACAAAATCTGCAAAATGTCTTTGTCTACCAGTTTGGAATGGAACTTGTATTTGGAATGGAACTTGTGATTTTTCTTGCACAACATACTGTATGAACAGTAGTCTAGTGAGTTTGGGGTGATGTCAATGTGTATTTCCAATACAGATATTAGTCAAAAACCAAACACCAAAAGCAAAAAGAGGCATTCTGTGAAATTTGGATATTAAAAACCAGTAAGCGTTTTATTGGGAAAACATTAATTTGGAAAACATTCTGTGGAGCATGCCAATATTTTTAAAAATGAACTTTTCTCTCCCCCCCACACATCATATCCAGCCAACTCATCAACTTCTCTGAATCTCAGTTCTATTTTGTAAGGTTTTCCAGGTTCAAAACTGTAATCTTTTCTTTATCTCCTTCGTCCATCAGTGGCCATCATGTCAATTCTATCCCTGGATCTTTATTGTGACTATTCTTTCTTCTCCATTTCTTATTATGAATAATCAATTAAACCACCACATTTAGCAGTTAGAAATTTTAGAGACTTTTTGAAAGCAATTTTTTTTTTTCTGAAGAGAAAATGAAGGCAAAGGAGATTTGAACCCTTGCTCTAAGTAGCGAATAGAACATGAGGAAGAAAGAACAGCAAGTATGTCAACATGTGTACAGTTTAATTTCATAGTCTCCTTAGTGGGAATAAAGAGAGGCAAAGAAAGTTACACCTAACACTGACTATATGCCACACATTGTTCAAGAAGTGCTGTATGTTACTCTCTGATTTATTTTTCAAATCACTCAGAAGTAGATTCCAACAGTCCCAATTGTACAGAACATAAAGATACGAATTAGAGAGGTTTAAGTAGATTAGCTGACATCACAGTTAGTAAGCAGTGTCAAAATCCAAGTTTATGTCTTTAAATCTCAGAATGTAACACATGTACTTTGCGCGAAACAGCATATGTAGGTTTCACTAAATTATTTAGCCATATACGACCAGCCAGATATTCCTAACTCAGGACTCTGAGTTGCTACGCCAACAGTCTCATCACCAGGCATTAGTTTTAAAGCACTGCTAAATATTGCAGAGAAATGAGTGACTTGAAAGATGAGCTATTCAGTCCTCACTGTTTTCCATATATTTTTAAAAGAAATTCATTACCATATTATATCCCAAAACAAATACATTGAATAACTCTTATTTGGAGGTAGCTGTGGTGATTAAACTCACTCTCTCTCTCTCTCTCTCTCTCACACACACACACACACACACACACACACGACTCCTGCCCTTACTGCATATATATATAAGTTTTATTAAATACCTGTCAATAAGTAGAGAATATGACCATGATTTAATTTGCATATGGACATTCAGAAGAGGAAAGTTGGTTGTCTTTTTCTTATTAAAATTCATAAAACAATTATTTATATCTTTCATCATTTAGCAATTAACAAAATTGCCATCAAAGTAAGCTCTTAAATATGACTCCTAGGGACTTAATAATAATTTAATATTACTTTTGCTAATAAAGCCCTGGGTCTATTTTGATTAATCAGAATTACTGATTCCAGATTCTGCTCAATTGCATCTTCCTAAATATATACATTATTCCCCTCTTGTCTTTTCTATTTTAAGCTATCCTTGATGGAGTTGTTATCCTAAACACATGAATATAGATGAAAAGTGTGTGTGAGCTAGAGTCATTTCCAAAAGTTTAATGGATCTTGTTACTGTTGATGGAACATAATGCCATTGATCCCAGTTCACTCTGTGCAAATTCCAAGTTAAGTGTTTTTGCAGTAATGAGAAATTAAGAATCATTCAACATTCTAAAGATACACACACATACACTACTCATGAGACATCAAAAATAAATTAGAGATGTTTTCAATAAATAATAAGATTTTATAGTTATAATGTAATATAAAATAAGGATATGCTTGTGATATCGGCAAGAAATATAATTTTGCCAAAACAAATGAAAGAAACATGTTATTAATAAAATGCAAATAAACAAGGTTTACTGTCAAATGTTTATGCCACCTAAAGAATATGGGTAAAGACATAAAAAAGATAGGATAATGTAAAATGAGATTTTTTTATTGAAAAATACCTACCATACGCCAGAAATTAAGAAAATTACGTGGGCAGTTACCTCTTTTGGTTCTTAAGAGTCTTAGAACCTAAGAAATATGTGGGAATTATCTCTGCTTTATAGATGAGGAAACTGTGTCTCAGATAAATTGGGTAAAAATAGCTAATAAGAGAAGAGTCTGATATTAATACCTATTCCATTAGAACATGGTGCCTGTGCTTTCACATTTGACCTTGAGGTGCATTTCTTTTTTTTTTTTTTTTTTTCCAGATGGAGTCTCACTCCGTTGCCCAGGTTGGAGTGCAGGGGGAAGATTTCAGTTCACAGCAACCTCCGCCTCCCAGATTCAAGCAATTCTCCCTGCCTCAGCCTCCCAAGTAGCTGGAATTACAGGCACCCGCCACCATGCTTGGCTAATTTTTGTATTTTTAGTAGAGATGGGGTTTTGCCATGTTGGTCAGGCTGGTCTCGAAACTCCTGACCTCAAGTGATTCACCCACCTCAGCATCCCAAAGTGCTGGGATTACAGGTGTGAGCCACTGTACTTGGCAAGGTGCATTTTTGTACTTCCATTAAACGGGAAAACAGCTGAAATTCTTGGAAATTTACAAATATCACATCAACTAAAGGAGCTCTTTGGTCAGAGACAGGCCCAAAAGTGCCCTAGAGTGTTGATTTTATCTCCTTTGTTGTCCACTGGGGTAACCAACAGACATGAGTAGCTATTGGGTAATTGAAATGTGACTAATTCAAATTGAGATGTGCAGTGAGTGTACAATACACACTGAATTTTAAAACTTCATATGTAAACAATAATGCAAAATATCTCAATACTTTATATTGATTTTGTGTTAAGCTGGTAAAATTTGGGTAGATTGAATTAAAATATATTATTAAAATTAATTTCATTTTAAAAAATGTCACTATTAGAAAATGTAAAAGTAAATATGTGGCTTACATTTGTGGCTCTATTGGAAATTTATGCTATTCCTTAACTCGCTTGCACCAACTTCCATAAATAGCAAAAGAAACATTCTGGCTTTTTATTTGTTCAAGATACCACTATTCCCACCTCTGGCTTTATCCTCCCCTCCATATAGATATAGATAGATGTTAGATGTAGATATAGATACACACAGATACAGATATACCTCACCAGGAAAAATGTTCTGTAACTTCATATAGCTATACATGGTAGATATAGATATACATATAGATATAAATATATCTCACCAAGAAAGATGTCCTGTAACTTCTCTAGTGGTAGTTGGTCTCATGGAGAGCCAATTCTGGGAGCCATTTCTGGAAGACCTCATTAGAGCTCATTCATCCAATCATTTCAACAATTTACGCATATAAAATTGTCTCCATCGAATTACATATTTAGAGTGACTTATATTGTCTGTATTCCAACCCTGACTAACCCCAGAATATATACACATATATACATATATACACATATACACATATATACATATATACACATATATGTATATATACATATACACATATACATATGTATATATACGTAAATACGTATATGCATATATATGTCTACATATGTGTGTATATACATATATATGTATATGTGTATATATGTATATAGTTTATGTGTATATATGTATATACACACGTATATGTATATATGTATATATAGACATATATGTGTATATATGTAGATATACATATATAAGTATACTTATATGTGAGTATGTATATACACACTTCTCTAAAAATATCAGAGACTCCTACAGAGTCTTCTAAACTCACAATGAAGTTAAGGTGTTTCAGAATTATTTCACAGCTTGAGTCTCTAAACCAAGTCTAGCATTTCACTTTTACCAAGAAATGGGTGTATACTTTTAGTTTCTGAAGGCACAATTAAAGGTATATCAAGTAGTTTATAGGAAAGTGAACTCCACACGCATTTATTTGTCATCTGCTTCACTTGAATGTAAGCGTTACAGCTGAGATAGCTATATAAATATTGCAGTATCTCACCTTAATTTTCAGAATGCTCTAATCATAGAAATAAAGGTATTCAGTTGTTTTTCTTGGAGTCTTTCTACTGCAGACATTCCCACAAGTTATCATACTTCATATGAATGAATACTCTTTTTTATTTTAATGTAATAAATTATATTAATGTTTAATATAATTAACCTTTTATATTAACTTTTCCTATTCTTATATTAAATTCTTGTTTATTCTTTGTTTTCTAAGACCATTTAATAACCTCTTGATGTAGGTTCATTTTGAGAAAAAACTAAACTGATACCCAAGGTGGTCCACAATTTGACTCTATTTCCCTTGTAATATCTCAGATAGCTATATAAGGTGCCCACCTTAGCCAAATCATCACCCACAGCCCACTCTGCAGTGTGCATGACACCATCCCTGTTCTTTCTTATGTCATTTAGCCTGCCTACAGCACTCTCACGACCATATCCTTTATCTGGTCCTCCAGGGCTCAAATTCCACTGCCCCTGCCCTACAAATCGAAGGGATCTTTCCCTCCTATGAGCTCTAAGTGTGGTTCCAAATTCTTGAGCACCCTATAAATACATTTCAAATGAGATATCCTCAGCTGAATGTTTTATTTATTTTTCTCTACAATCTCATAAAAATTTTTGCTTACTTTTCTCCAAATTTCTTTATTATTTTTAATATTTACAGATACACAATAGCTGTACATACTTACGGGGGACGTGTGATATTTTGATACAAGCATGCAATGTGTAATGATCAAATCAGGGTAACTGGGATAACCATCACCTCAAACATTTACCATTTTTTTAAATGTTGGGACCATTCCAAATCCATTCCTCTAGTTATTTGGAAATACACAGTAAATTACTGCTAATTACATTCATCCTATATACAACATGAATGGAACTGGAGGATATTATGTTAAGTGAAATAAGCCAGGCACAGAGACAAATATCACGTGTTCTCACTCATATGCGAGAACTAAAAAAAATGATCCCACAAAGGTAGAGAGTAGAATGGTAGTTACCAGAGGCTGGAAAGGGTAGTGGGAATGGGGGGATAAAGAGAGGTTGGTTAATAGGTACAAAAATACAGATAGAAGGAATACAATCTAGTGTTCAGTAATGTATAATGTTTAAATATTTCTCCTGGCACTTAGTTACATCCTACTCAATGTTAAAGTTATTCAGGGAATTTTTTTCTACCCACTTGCCATCTTGTATTAAAGAGCAATTTTTTTAAAAAAATAAATTCATTAAAAATTGTAATACACCCTCTCAAATATTATGATATTCAAAGAGCTCTGGTGTGATTCCTTTGTGCCCTTAATTTGTAATTAATGTACAATCAATACTATTTTGTACATACTTTAAAATTTTCCTGCTGGATGTTTCCTAAAATATGACCTCATTCAAGATTTTACTAGTTTAAGGTCTTAAAATTCCCAACAAGATTGGTTTGTTCCTTTTGTATCCCACTCAATAGTTTTTTATTAAATTTTAAAGCAGTTTAACTTTTTCTTTTAATGTTGCTTCCTTGAGTCAGGCATGTGGCGCAAGCCTGTAATCCCAGAACTTTCGGAGGCTGAGGCAGGTGGATCGCTTTGAGCTCAAGAGTTTGAGACCAGACAGGCCAACGTAATGAAAACCCATCTCTACAAAAAAAAAAAAAAAAAAAAAAAAAAAACAGAAAATTTTTGCTCCCTCATCAATGGGATGCTACAAGATTATTTTTTATTGCGATCAAATAATTACAAAGGACCACACTTATCTAAGACCTATATCTGCCGTCAAACATCCCACACAGAATGAAAGGCAAAGCTTTTCTTGGAGAAGTAGAGTAGTCTTGGCCATGTGAATCACCTTTGCATTAAATCCACCTATGTATATTTCCCTTTCATTACAGTCTTAAAATGTTTATTTGCTTTCCTCTATACTATTTCGTATAGTGTTAGAAGCTTGTCAGGCAAAGAGCCTGTTTAACTAATTGTCCACTGGGAAACATTTATCTAGAAACTTCTATGTAACCAAATGAAAAGACTCCCTTTGAAATAAACGGGGAAGGCAGAAATGGCAACGTTGTCCATTCTGCCTACTATGTTACAAGCCAGAGCAAACAAATTAGTTTGCTTTTAATAAACCATTTTTATATTCATCAATAATAAATATAATTTAAATATCAATGAAACTGTACTTCTGTTTTCTACACTAAACTCATGGTTAAAAAAATTAATATCTGTTGGGCATGGTGGCTCATGCCTATAATCCCAGTACTTTGGGAGGCGAAGGCAGGTGGATCTCTGGAGCCCAGGAGTCTGAGACCAACCTAGGCAATACAGCAAGACCCCATCTCTGCAAAAAACACAAAAATTTGCCGGGTGAGGTGGGACATGCCTGTAGACCCAGCTATTCAGGAGGCTGAGGTGGGAGGATCAATTGAGCCCAGGAGGAAGAGGTTGCAGTGAGCTGAGACTGTACCACTGCACTCCAGTCTGGGTGACTGAGCTAGACTCTGTCTCAAAAAAAGAAAAAAAGTAATATCTATCATATCATTGGCTAACAAAATTTACTCCTTTGTCATGTTAATAATATTTATTGCATTTATTTTCATCTCAAACATTTAATATTATATGGGTTAATGGTGCTTGCTAATTATACTACTTATAGCATTGTCTCTGATTGTCTCTGTAGGAATTACATTGAACATGTGTCAACTCAACATTTGAGTAAAATTCTTTCAACAAATTATCAAAAGTTATTTTAGGTTAAAAGGACATATGGACACATTCAATTATCTACTCTGTTTCAATATCAAATTGGCTTGCTCATGGGTCCATGAAGAAGGTGGCAAATATCATAACCACAAAAATGTCTAATTAAAATTGAATAACCCTGTCCTCAGTTTACTTATGTTTTATTGGAAGTGAATCAATGTTTGCTTAGGATTAAATTCTGAAGCAGACGCAAAGAGGAAGCTGACTGAACAGAGAAGGTGGGAACTGACAAACAGACCAAAGCTTGGAGAAAATGTGGAAGACATTTTTATGAGTAAAGGCTTGAGAAATATTTTTTTAAGTTTAAAAAGATCTTATATTTTCTTTATGAAAGTGATAAATTACTAGGTGTTTATGCTATGTCTTTTGCATCTTCTTTCTTCCTTTTCACCTTTCACCATGCAAAAATACCAAACACACACAGATTAGAATGTACCTGTTGGAAGAGGCACTGCCAGTTGTTCTTGCATGGATTCACGGAGTGATAGACAATTTTCTGTAAGCACAATGTCATCAAGTGCAATGTCGCCACGCTGACCTTTCCCAACTCTCCCTTCAAATTTGAGTTGGAAGTCTTCATCACCAAACAGTGACAGTTCTTCCCTCCGCCAAAAATTGCCTTGTTCTACAGTGAGGTTAAGTAGAACCTTCGTTTGGTTTGTGACTGACACCTGCATTAAGGTGAGTGCCCCAATGCCATTTCCATACATGTGATAATGAAAAATAATCTGTAATCAAGAATAGTAATATACATATGATACGATTAGTATAATCAATATATTATTTTCAATTCTATCCCATTGCCCTCTTCTTTATTAACACATTTCTGGAGGAAAATTACACCTATTTATTCTCTTGCTCTATCTACACTTTAACACTGAGTGAAGTCAGACCAGCCTTGAATCATATGTTGCAATGTATGAGAGACAGCAGAGGAAGAATCAAATATAAATTTAGTAGGAATAAAAGGGCTCAGTTTACGTTCTTTCTGTGACTTCTAAAAGCAAGATTCCTTCATAAACTCGTAGAGCTCATTGTCAAACGAATACAAGATCATTAAACTGCAATGCGTTATATAAAAAGACTTTTCATGATTAAGAAGTAACAGGAACAAAAGAAGATTATTTTTAATCTCATGAAACTTATTTTCTTTTCTTCTTTTGCTTATTCCACTGCCATTTTTGTACTTGAAACACTTTCTCAGTTCTGTAAGATTCTCTGGGCTTCATTTAAATACAGCAAAACCTCAGAACAGTAATTATCCAAATTTTACTTAAAATGCTACCAATGGACTTTTGCAGAGCAGCCTGGGGAGCTCTTCTCTAAGTAAAAATTAATAGAAAGTATTTTCAGGGATTAATATTTCAATGTTGCAAAGATGAAATTTACCAGATTTTGAGCGATTGTTACACAGTGAAAAAAGTCAGGAAAAATTCTGGGAAAAGAACAGGACAGCTTAGGAGCAGTAGGAATTCAAAGCCTTTAAAGCTTTTGCCTTGTCATTTGTGTGAATGAGGGAAAACAGTGACAAAAGTGCTCTACACACAGGAAAAAGACATGTTTGAAACACTAGCAGTCATACAAATCATACTCTACAAGAAGAAAAATGAACACCATTAAATCACATATGCAGTGCATTAATCCAAAAAGGATCAACCAAGAATGGGTGAGCCATGCAGTGACTCTACCCATCTCCCAACTGATGAAATCTTTAAATATTATTCTATGACCCCAAAATACTTGTTCTATGGAACTAACTTTCCCAACATGAGCTGTATGATCATTATAGATTGTCCTGGTACTGGTGAAATTTGGGTACCATGACTCATTTGAGTGAGAAATAAAGTGGCCAGGGGCCAACCTCTCAGACAGCATCCCAGGGCCACCTGTCCGGCACACTTTTGCAAGCACCCCTTGCGGCTATAAAGAGGGTCTTCTGCTTTTGTGTTTGTCTTATTTGTGCAACAAATATGAGGCCTATGTTTTATGTCTCAGTAAATACGTCTGTATCTTCTTCTGGTCATTTGCTGAATGATGCCATCAGTTTAACAGATGCACCAATAACCCTATTTCCAGGGAGAACACCTGGTGACAACAAAGCCTAACACAGGGTAGTGAGAGTGAATAAAAATCTTCTAAGCATTGTTAGGCCCGGTGGCTCACACCTATAATCTCTGCACTTTGGGAGGCCAAGGCAGGCGGATCACCTGAGGTCAGGAGTTCGAGACCAGCCTGGCCAACTTGGTGAAACCCTGTCTCTACTAAAAATACAACAACAACAACAATAATAACAACAATAACAACAACAAAATAGCTAGGCTTGGTGGACTGTGCCTGCAGTCCCAGCTACTCAAGAGGTTGAGGCAGGAGAATTGCTTGAACCTGGGAGGCAGAGGTTGCAGTGAGCAGAGATCACACCACTGCACTCCAGTCCAGGCAACAAAGTGAGGCTCCAAATTTCAAAAAGAAAAAAAAACCATTAAAGTCTGATCTATTCTCTTATCACCCTCTATATGCATCCTTCCTACACACTAACCCCCACAAAGAAAAAAAAATTGATTATCTCTGCTTGAAAGGTATTCCACAAGGTGAAGGGGCAGAGGTGATTCTCATAAAAATCTGGGAGATCAATCTGCTTACCTGATGAATATATTTTTAATATGGGAGACCCAATATTTCCCAGCACAATCTTTCCTTACATATTCTTATTCAATCTATATCATAAATATTCATAAAATGAACCATTCATCATTAATTTTTTGACATTTCTTCCAGGCATACTTCATTATTCTCACACAGATGTTTAAAACATTGGGGACTCTTGTTCTGGGACAAGGGGAATATAGCAATGGATGAAATCTTAGTTACTACAGTATGAAAAAATATTCACCGGACATTTTCAGAAGTGTCTCAATAGAAAAGCTTAGATGTCAACCTGGAATTTTCATATTTTGTATTTAATATTTAGTTAGGTTTATAAGACTAAAACTAATTTGTGATTTTCAAAATATCTATAGATGTATAAAGCTAAATTTATAGATGTATAGCCAACATACAGAAAATCTGGTATGCTTGGGTTTTATTCCTGAGAAAGTACCAAGTAATCTGGAAGATAGCAAAAACAGATAAAAACTATACTTGATAAAAACTCAATTTTTGCCAAAATAGTTTTGTATGATTTACTTTCATTCTAGACTGCTGACCAAGTTCTATCACTAAAACTCTCATCTGATCATGTCACTTCCCTTGCAGAAAATCTTCACTGTCTGTGTGATAGATGAAATTGCTCTATGAGAGTTAAACTATAAAATCAACTCACGATGAGACAGAAAAACTTTTAAGACAAAGTAAAAGTTTAACATGTATTAATACTATGGCAGTGCTAAGGTGTTGAAGGCTGTTTGATATGTCTCTCTCCCACGGTTAGGGCTCTGTCAGTTGTGGACACAGGCACGGAGAAGTGTAAGTTGGACCGGGCAGAGTGGCTCACGCCTGTAATCCCAATACTTTGGGAGGTCGAGGTGGGCAGATCACCTGAGGTCAGGAGTTCGAGACCAGCCTGGGCAACATGGTGAAAACCCTGTCTCTACTAAAAATACAAAAATTAGCTGGGATGATGGCGCAAGCCTGTAATCCCAGCTCCTTAGGCGACTGAGGCAGGAGAACCACTTGAACCTGGGAGGTGGATGTTGCAGTGAGCTGAGATCATGCCACTGCCCTCCAGTCTGGGCAACAGAGTGAGACTCTGTCGAAGGGCAGGGGAAGAGAAAGGGAAGGGAAGAAAGTTTCTGGATGTAATTTGTTTGCTTTTCAGAGTTCAAACATTGGGGAACACTCTAGTCAAAATTAGACTAGAAATTAGAGACTGTATTTCTTATTGTAAATATATTTATTTCTGTATCCATCTCTTGTAAGCAAGAGATCTCTGAGCACTTGTGATCTCTAAACACTTAATTTGTACTATATGTAAAGCTAAATTCAGTTCTTAGCCTAGCTGACTCAAGTCTTTTATGGAATATAAACAAACAAGCAAACAATAAAAAAGGAAAGTGGAAAACCCCGTAAATATGTAGATATCGAATGAGGCTGCTGCTTTTCCCAAAGAGCCATACAACCTTATTTATACTTTTAATTATCCACAGATGTTTTTGTGAAATTTTCACAGGCTAATAACCCAGTTATGTTTTCTTCCTGCCTATAGAAATTATTCTACTTGTTTTAGGAGTAAGTTCAGGGTCCTTTTTGTTTTGTTTTTCAAGAAGAATTACTCAACAATTTTTGTGGTTCTAACTATCTCTAGTATTCATTCTTGTAGATATTTAATTATATACTGACTGTTGTTTAATTCTGTTTCTTTTTGTAAAATTTCCATAGTTTTAATAAGCACTAAACTTCTTAACAGAAAGCAACTGGTATCTTACTTCTGTATTATACATGGCTGTGAATAACAACCATGGAATTTTCCAATGGTTTCCCAAACTTCAATATCCATGGAATTTATCCATAGGAGAAATTGTTCTAACAGTTATAGCAATCCTTCCCTTTCCTTCTGAACTTCGCTTTTTCCCCCCCTCACATATCCAAAGTTGAATAAATTCAAACTCATCTTTTCTCTGGCCCCCGCCACTCTATTTTCTGTATGTCAATTTATCAACAGTTTCTCACAATAATTCTGTGTTTGTTTGGTTGGTTGGTTTGATTTTCCCCATACCTTGCAGTTTTTGCTTCTCTTACTTATAACTGGACTTGAAATTCTGGCAGCTCTCATGGGCTGCTGAGGGAACAAACTCTTTATAAAGATGTAATGACCAGATGAATTTCCCAAAGTGTGATCTGCCGCTGGCTCTGTGCCTGCTGCAGGGATGCTGCTAGCTTTCAGATTCCAGTCAAAGTCCTCATCTTTCTCCTGCTCCCAGGAACAAAGATCAAATTCGAAATCACAGCGCCCACTGGAGGTACCTGGAAAATATTTCCAAATATATGTTACGGAAAATGGAAATGTACTGACTTTAAAACATGCAATTCAAAATTGCAGTGATCTTGCTGTATCATGTAATATTTGAAACCTTATAATGCTATCCTGATAGCAGGATATAAAGAGACCAATTTGGTTTGCTATACACACAGCTACTTCCCTGGCTTCTGTAAGTTCATTTCTCTACAAATCTGGTCCCAGTTTCAAAGTTGATAAACTATTTTAGTATTACACACATTTCCTTCTCTAAATATCTATTTGGTCCATGTAATTTATTTATTCTGTCTTCTCATCTATGCTTCTCAGGTCTTGGTAAGAAATTTATGAAGTTTATTATTCTGCAATACATTTTAGCTTGGGTAATGCTGCCCCGAGCAAAAGTTATCATTAATCATAGTAGTTATTTTATTTTAGAACAGTTCTTTATTTTAGAGAAAATTGTGAAACAGAAAAGTGAGGTAAAAAGGTGTGATAATTTGAATGAGCTTATTGTAATAAGTTGCAGAAATTAAATATGTTAAGTTGCATCAAATACCAAACTATTGCATCAAATACCAAACTATTTCCCAGGTATTTTTTGAAGTATTTTATTACTGTCATTGCTTAAGTTGCTTTATTTTCCCATTTCCAAGATAGTAGAAATTATACAGGAATCTTTTTATCATGCTGCAAGTAAATTATGAGCTGAAAATGGTAGTGAAGATGTTATAAAACTGAGCATTGTGGTATGAAGGTGTCATACCTTATACATTTATATATTTAGGACTTTTGATACTTTTCATTTTTAAGTCAATATTCATGATTCTACATAAAACCAATGAGGGAGGCCGGGCATGGTGGCCCACACCTGTAATCCTAGCACATTGAGGCTGAGGCAGGTAGATCACCTGAGGTCAGGAGTTCAAGACCAGCCTGGCCAACATGGTGAAATCCCATTTCTACTAAACATACAAAATTAGCTGGGCGTGGTGGCGTGCACTTGTGGTCCCAGCTGCTCAGGAGGCTGAGGCAGAAGAATCACTTGAACCTGGGAGGTAGAGGTTGCAGTGAGCCGAGATCGTGCCACTGCACTCCAGCCTGGGTGACAGAGCAAGACTCCATCTCAAAACAAAAACAAAAACAAAAAACAAAAAACGAGTAATTTGATCATAAGTAACAAAATGTACTGTTTAGAATTCTTTAATGACAATAATTCTTTATGAAGTTCTTTTTGAAGATTACAACTGCAATAAAGATCTGTAAAATCGTAAGTGAGATAAGTGTCCAAATATTAAAAATACTTGAAAAGAACCTATGGTAGCATGTTGATATATCTTCAGATAAATGTTTCTCTCTTAAATAAACCTCATTTAAACAATTGCTCAAAATTTTTAAGGCAAATGAGGGTAAGAATGACTCTGTCATCAAAACATTCAGGGACTTGCTCTCCAATGCACAAGCCAAAGAAAGGCAGGTAACTCCACAGAAGCTATGGTAATTCCTGGACAAATCATCCACTCTATTTTACTACACATGACTCTTTAAGAATGTCCAAGTTCTGTTGCATGTGGCATCAAAATAGTGAGGTTTTTGTTTGTTTGTTTCTGTATGGATACATTCTTAACAGTTACCCCAAGTCAGATAAAATTGTCTCAATGTGCAAAACAAACCCTAAACTCTTTGTAGTTTATAAGGTGGAGAATATGAAAACATATGAGGCTGGGTGGAGTGGTTCACCCCTGTAATCACAACATTTTAGGAGGCCAAGGTGAGAGGATCACATGAGGCCAGTTCAAGACCATCCTGGCCAACAAAGTGAGACTCTGTCTCTACAAATAGTTAAATTTTAAGAATTAAAAATTTAAAAAGAAAACATACAAGTTTTACCATTGTTTCTATGCCATTTGGGGATATATAAGAAAATGCTAAAATAAAATATAAGCTAACTTTATTACACCTTTGAGTAAGGAACTTACACAATAAAGAAAAAGGGCTTAAAATAAGCATTTTCAGCTTTTGAAAGAACTAAAGAGATTAAGAAAACATCAAGACTGATAATTTGTTTTTGTAAATTGTTTACCAGTCAAGATAATACACATTTGTAATGTCTTCAAGGATAGAGATAAATTTTCTGTCATAATTTATGTCATCAAATCAACAGAATGCCTTTTTAAAATCTAATAGCTAATTCAGTTTTCAAATGTCATTTGAAATATATTTTGTAATTTATTTTTTTCCTAGAATAGACTGTAATACTTATAACCTATTGTAGTGTAGAATACTGAAGTTCTAAGTATCCTTTCAAAGGACTGGGGAGTAGATGTCAGGAAAATAATAATGAACTCCAACGCAGCATCTAGTTTAAGAATATGAACCGCTGTCTTGGTTCAGAACTATAAAATGAAACAAATAATTCAGTTGCCTTGTGTTGGAAAATTTAGCAGCCTCTGAGAAACAGATTAGCATATAGAGCAGCATCTGGAGAGGCCATTCATATAAGAAAATAATGTGTGCTGCTGAAAAACAGATTTGATATTTTTATTCATGTAAACACTGTTACATGGATCTTTACAATGTAAATCATATTTTTCTTTTGATCTTTTCCCTCGTTTTGAAGTTATATTTTCTTGGAAAGTTTATTTCTAATATACCAGTGGGGAAAATAAAGTAAGTAAAAATAAGTTGTTTGCATTTCACATCACTATGATGAGGGGGAACAACTTATAATTTCATATCCTATTATTTCCCATAGGTACCAGGTAAAAAACATAACATAGTCTTGAGAACTGATGCCAATTCCTGGCATTTCTGGTGCAGTTAATGCCAATATCAGACAGCTGTGCCATCAGGAAGACAATGAACACCTTTGTCTACAGCTGTGTCATCAATCAAACTAGTTTCTACCTTTCTAAATCCTATAATTTGTCCATTGATCAATATCACTATAGGTATAAAATATGTCTTATTTGAAAAGGCATATTTGGAAGGAACATAACATAATTCCTTTTAAGGTCCTACCATCAAACTCAAAAAATTAAAATCTTACCATTATATTCATGTATTCATTCAATATAAAATTACTGAGCATATTCTATAAATAAAGCACATTGAGGAAAATAGGAAAAGAGGGGTACTGGGTATGAAATATAATGTGTTCCAGGTCCTGAAACATTCTCTTTATATCTGTCATTTCATTTAATCCTCACTTTGTCTCTATATAATAGTTATTATTCTTATTTTGGTTGATGAGAAAGTTGAAGTTCAGAATTAAACTTTGCTTTGCATTCCACTGTAAGTAGCAGAGCTGAAGGAGGATACAACACACAGCTCCTTTAGTACTACTCCCTTTGATAATGTGGAATGTAGCAGTTAGGGGTGAGAGTTAAAATAGAACAAATTTACAAATACAATTGGATAAGAAAGTACATGTATGTATAGAAAACATTCTCTAAGAGACTCCTGCCTCTGTGAGCCGGTAGCAACATGAAGACAGCAGTCATTCAATTCAGTGTGATTATTCTTGAGGTATTGTGGCATGATGTACTTCATCGCTTCTTTAACTGTTCTTCTGAATATGAATGTCCTACAGGTGTCAATTTGTCATTCAAAGGAAGAAGATTCTGCATTCAAATGAATGGGATCAATTCTATAAATTTTGTCTTTGAAAGATTTTAAAAGATACTAGTATATTAAAGGCTCTGAGAATTCCCACAATACGCAGACTATTTCTTTAGGCAAGAGAGGATATTCCCAATGTATTTGACTAAGGAACATTTTTACCTTTGGCAGAACTATTAACATATTGTAGAATAGTATGCTTATGATACGGGACAAGACTTTCAAATCCTGATATTAAGACAAACAAGCAAAAGGCATAATTAGAGAAGCTGGGTATTAGTTTCCTACGGCTGCATACGAAAATATCACAAACTGGGTGGCTTAAATCAACAGAAATTTTTTGTCTGACTCCATTTTCAGGCTGGAAGTCTGAAATGAAGGTGTTGGCAGCATCATGCTCTCTCTGATGGCTACAGAGGAGGCCTTTCTTTCCTTGTCTCTTCACAGCTGCTGGTAGCTATGGGCCATCTTAGTGTTCCTTGGCTTGTAGATGAATCACATCAATCACCTGTCATTCTCCCTGTCTGTTTTCACATCATCTTCTGTCTGTGTCCAATTTTCCCTCTTCTTATAAGGACACCAGTCATTGAATTAGGACCCACCTTTATCCAGCAGGACTGTATTTTAACTAGATGACATCTGCAAAAGTCCTATTTCCAAATAAGGTCGCATTCTGAGATTCCAGGTGACCATGAGTTTAAAATTCCAGGTGACCAGGTGTAACTAAATTTTCAGTGGACATTATACAACCCAGTTACTTAAATGTTTACTTTTTCAAAGGTAAATCTCTTGGGCTTTTGTGCTATGTAATCATATCATTCAAAAATAATTATAATTTGGCTATCCTTTGTTTCATTTCATGTCTTAAATATTGACCAGGAACACAAAGATAATATTAAACAGTAATACTAATAGTAGATATTTTGACATGTTCTTGATTTTAATGTAAGTATTTTCACTCTTTCCTACATTAATTTGATAGAACACCTTTAATGTCTTAAAAATAATCATACGCATGCTCTGCATAGCATAAGAAATGGCTGCTTAATTTAAACAATAATTTTCAGCATCTATCAGCTTGCTATTATTTTCTTCAGTAATGTTGGTACATTGACATATTATGACATCAAAATACACTTAAAATGTTATAAGATCTTCATCTCAAATTGCATGATATATTACTATGTATATACTACATGTATTATGATGAATTTAGTTTGCTAGCATTTTAAGCTTTTCTGCATGTATATTCACAGGGCGTTTGAATATCACTCGTCTGATTTTTGGAGGCTTCATAATCAGTGATATATTACCTTAATAAAATAAATTCTACCTTTTCATATGGTTGAAATAGTTTCTTTGGGCATTATTAGTTCATTAAAATTTGGTAGAACTCCATAGTATCTACCCCAGGAGAAAGAACTGGAGGACATTTGTTGATAACTTATTTGATAGTTAATGGTCTTTTCAGGTTTTTTACTTTATTAGTTAATTTGATTATTTTTCCCCTAGAAAAGTAACTATTTCATTGACATTTGCAAATTAGCACAGAGTTATTGGTCTCTATATCCCTTTTATGTCTCCTTTAGCAAAACTACATTTATTTGTATCTTTCTTCCTTTTTTAAATTAAAAATTAGTAAAAGTTTATCTACTACCTCTATTTTTAAAAATAAGTGTCTTGGACTTATCATATGAATTTTTTTTTCAAGTTAGCATTTCTCATTTTCTTAAAATTTTTGCAACCTTTTATTCTGAAATAGTTTCAAACTTGCACAAAAGTTGCAATAATAATAAAAATATCTTTCATCTACCCTTTAACCAAGTTCACAAATGTTTATATTTTCCTATTTCTATCTAAATTCATGTGTATGTGGATACACAGGCACACCTCTAATGTATTGCTTTGTCAATTCCGGGCCATTACAAAAAAGTAAATACCACAATAAAGCAAATCACATGAAATTTTGGGTTTCTCAGTGCATATAAAAGTTTTGCTTACACTATACTACAGTGTACTAAAAGTAACATTATGTCTAAAAAGTGTAAATGCCTTAGTTAAAAATAATTTATTCCTAAAAAATGCTATCATCTGAACATTTAGTGAATCACAATGCTTTTGCAGATGGAAGATACTGCTTTAATGTTGATGGTTGCCGAATGGTCAAGATGGTGGTTGCTGAAGGTGGCTGCTAAGTTGGCTACTGTAGCAATTTCTTAAAATAAGAAAACAAGTTTGCTTGAAATAAGTTTGCTACATTGGTTGACTCTTCACTAAAGATTCTCTGTAGCAGGTAAAGCCGTTTGTTTTGTTTGTTTAGACGTATCTTCAGGCTCCACTTCTAATTCTAGTTCTTTTGCTGTTTCCACCACATCTGTGTTACTTCCTACACTGAAATCTTGAAGCCCTCAAAGTCATCCATGAAGATTAAAATCAACTTCTTTCATACTCCTGTTAATGTTAGCATTTTGACCTTCTGCCATGAATCACAAATGTTCTTAATGGCATCTAGAATGGTGAATCCTTTCCAGAAGGTTTTTGATTTACTTTGTCCAGATCCATGAAAAGAATCACCCCCTATGGCAGTTGTTGCCTCATAAAATGTATTTCTTAAATAGTAAAACCTGAAAGTCAAAATTACTCCTTGATTCATGGACAACAAAATTAATATTGTGTTAGTAGTCATGAAAGCAACATCAAACTCCCTTTGTATCTCCATCAGAGCTCTTGGGAGATCAGGTGTATTGTCAGTAAGCGGTAATATTTTGACAGGATTTTTCTTTTTCTGAGCTGTAAATTTGAACAGTGGGCTTCAGTAAACCATGCTACAAACAGATGTGCCGTCATCCAGGCTTTGTTGTTCCATTTAGAGAGCATACTCAAAATCCATACTGGGAAAATATGGAAACATGGATTCATATTAGGAAAAACATTATTACAACGGGGGAACCTGACAGTTGAAACGGCCTTTGGTATGAGTCAATGTACTCTCTCTTATGAAAATGTTGAAGCAGGAATTAGGTGACTTCCCTCCACCTCCATTGTCAGCCAGGTCACGGAAGTTACAGAAATGATTCCTTTATTGGTTGGTGTTGCATTTGATCAATTAATTTAACAATGTAACAGATGTTGGGGCTGGTTCATCAATAAGTATGTCCTAATGGAGTTCTCTCGCATTTTAATAGAATGGGGTAAGTGCTAGGATGGAGATGGAAAATTTATGATTAATTGTAATTGAGTACAATAAACACTATACAAAAGTCTAAATGTTGAATCCCCATTTCAATGAGCTTAAACTAAGAAAGACTTAAAACCTGCTGGGCATGGTGGCTCTTGCCTGTAATCCCAGCATTTTGGGAAGCCGAGGTGGGTGGATCGCTTGAGGCCAGGAGTTTGAGACCAGCCTAGGCAACATGTTGAAACTCCATCTCTACTAAAAATACAAAAATTAGTCAGGTATGGTGGCACGCGCCTGTTGTCTCAGCTACTCAGGAGGCTGAGGCACCAGAATCACTGGAACCCAGGAGGCAGAGGTTGCAGTGAGCCAAGATCTTGCCACTGTACTCTAGCATAGGCAACAGAGTGAGTTCCTATCTCAAGAAAAAGAAAGAAGGGAGGAAGGGAGGAAGGAAGGAAGGGAGGGAGGAAGGGAGGAAGGAAGGAAGGGAGGGAGGAAGGGAGGAAGGAAGGAAGGCAGGGAGGAAGGAAAGAACGGAGGGAGGGAGGGAGGGAGGGACGGAGGGACAGATGAATGGACAGAGGTTGGTTAAAAACCATCTTTATTTTCCGAAGGCACAACTGTCCACAAAGAAAATCTAAGGAGTGTACTGGGAAGGAGGGAGGGAGGAAAGGAGGGAGAGAGGGAGGGAGAGAGGGAGGGAGGAAGGGAGGGAGGGATGGAAAGACTTAAAAGCCGTTTCTATTTTCCGAAAGCATGACTGTCCACAAAGAAAATCTACAAAACTCTGATAGCTAATAAATGAGTCAGCAAGGTCACAGGACACAAGATTGACATACCATATTACTTAAGGAAAATTAAATAATTAAATTTTATTTCTGAATCCTAGAAATGAAGACAGAAATAAAAATTAAAATATAATACCATTTATAATCCTTCAAAAAATGAAACAGGTGTAAATATTGTAAGACATACATAGAATTTGTATGCTGAAAACCACAAAATACTGATGAGAGAAATCAAAGATCTAAATAATGGGGAGAAACCTACTGTGCTGATGATTGGAAAACTCAATACATTAAAAATATGACTTCTCCCCAAATTGACATGTTATTAAATGCAATTTTTATCAAAGTTCCATCAAAATAATTTATAGCTATATATTTTTATAAGATTTATATAAAACATCAATGGAACTAGAATAACTAAAACAATTTTGTACAAGAAGAATGCATTAGAAGGAATTAATCTAACTGATTTCAAGATTCATGACACAGCTTTTTTGATTTACTTCGTCCAGATCCATCAAAGGAATCACCCCCATGGCAGTTGTTGCCTTGTAAAATGTATTTCTTAAATAGTAAAACCTGAAAGTCAAAATTACTCCTTGATTCATGGACAACAAAATGAATATTGTGTTAGTAGTCATGAAAGCAACATGAAACTCCCTTTATATCTCCATCAGAGCTATCCAGACTGTCTTGTACTACTGGAGGAATAGATACCTGGATCAATAGAACAGAAAAGAACCCAGAATTAGCTTCATGTAACTACAACTAAGTTTTGACAAAGGTACAAAAACAATTAAACAAAAGTAGAACAGTCTCATTCTGCTGGAGCAGTTGGTTATAGGCAAATATACAAATAAAGAAACTGTGACCAAAATTTGACACATTATACAAAAATTAACAAAATGATTCATAACCTTAAATGTAAAATGTAATACCATACAACTTTTTAAAGAACCCAAAGGAGAAAATCAGGGACCTAGGACTTGGTGAAATATTCTTAGATGTGATATCAAAAGCATGATCTCAAAGAGGAAAGATCAATACATTGAACTTCATCAACATTAAAAGTGTTTGCTCTGCAAATGATCCTGTTAAGAGAACAAAAAAGACAACCTAAAGCTGGGGAGAAAATATTTGCCATTCATATATCTGTTAAAAGACTTACACCAATAATGCATAAAGAATTCTCAAAACTCAACAGTTAAAAAAAAGCCTGATTCGAGAATGGGCAAAAGAGATATTTCAGCCAAGAGGATATATGGATTATAAACAAGCACAGGAAATAATATTCAACATTACTAGCTAATAAGGAAGTGCAAATTAAGACCATGATGAGATATCACTCCTCACTTATAAGAAGGGTAATGTAAAAACAAAATAGTAACACCATTAAACGTTCACAAGGTCATGGCAAAACTTGTTCTTGTGTACATTACTGGTGGTAGTGTGACACGAGGCAATCGCTCTGGAAAATAGCACCAGGGTATGTTACCTCCATAGCACGAAACATGACTAAACAACACAGAGGAAAACCTGATTTATACATACAACAACTTTGATGGATCTCAAGAGGATGACACTGAGAGAAAGAAGATCTTTGAGACCTATTCTCAAAGGTCACATCCTGTATAGTTCCATTTATACAATGTTCTCAAAATGATAAAGCAAAGAGATATAAAACAAAGTAGTGGCTTCCTGAGGTTAGAGATGATGGGAATGACTTTGTAAAGAAGTAGCTCAAGGAAGATCTTTGTAAAGATGGAGTATCCTGATTGTGGCAATGATGCTTTACATAAATTTATGCATGTAATGAAATGCTGCAGACTTTCAAACATTGAGCCAATATTAGTTTCCAGGTTTTAATATTGGACCATAGTTATATAACCACTGAGGGAAAAATGCATGAAGGATATCTTTGAGCTTTTGAACTTCCTTTTTTTTTTTGGACGGAGTCTCACTCTATCGCCCTGGCTGGAGTGCAGTGGCGTGATCTCGGCTCACTGTAACCTTTGCCTTCTGGGTTCACGCCATTCTCCTGCCTCAGCCTCCCGAGTAGCTGGGACTACAGGCACCCGCCACCACATGCGGCTAATTTTTTTGTATTTTTAGTAGAGACGGGGTTTCACTGTGTTAGCCAGGATGGTCTCGATCTCCTGACCTCGTGATCTGCCCGCCTC